>NC_142009.1:67146760-67313844 GCF_049901735.1 Notechis scutatus | reverse complement strand
AGAAATGACAATACAGCCAAACTTCCCGCCAGTATTTATAGAGAGACGGCAGCTCCGATCATGCTTTGCTCACACAAGCACAAAGCTGAAAGCACCAGCCTGAAGATGGCAAGTGGGACCTCATTGAAATATTACCAAGATACTCTCAATCTTACACAGGAAAAGACCCGAACTCGCCAAGACCTGCTTCATGATTGTGTGAGCAAAGTGTGATTGGAGCTGCCATCTCTCTATAAATACTGGTGGGGAGGTTGGCTGTGTTGTTATTTCTTGATTGGTTGATGGAGTTGATGTTTGCAGATTGGCTGGCTTTTTTGTAAGAACATGTGTGGCTGAGGTATTGGCTGTGTATCTATCAGCCTCCTGTGTTGTAATGACCTGGGTAATGGGCTGTGTGATGACCTTCTGAGTTCTATTGTTGTGACAACCTGGGTCTTGTGCTGTAATCTCCTGGGTCATTAGCTGTGTTGTAACATCCTGAGGTTTTGTAACCTCCTGAGTTTCGTGATGTGATATCCTGAATGGGTGGCTGTGATGTGACGTTCTGGGTTTTGGTTTGGCTCCGACTTTGAGGCCTGGCTATGTGTTCATGGTATGTGTCAGTTTGCTTGGTTTGGTGGTCAGGGTGTGTGGCAGCTGGTGATGCAGCTATGGTGTGGTTTCTGTATGATGGTTGCTTTTCATCTTTGGGATGGGTTTGGGTTTGAGTCTGGTGAGGGAGATTGGTGGTGGCGTCATGTGTTGTTTTGGGTCCAGTGTTGGTTTTCGTGACTGGGACTCGTTTGTTGATAAGGGCTAGTTTCCAGATGTCTGGTAGGTGGGAGGTATCATCCCATTTATTCATGTTATAGGGGTGTTTCTCTATTTCAATGGCTTCCCTGATTATTCTCTTGTTGAAGTGTTCAGTATTGGAGATTAATTTGGTTTCCTCAAAATTAATTTCATGTCCTGTGGCTTTAAGGCTGTCCCTACTTCTTAAAGAAAATCTAGTTCATCATTAAAAATTATCTAGTTCATCATACATCCTCAACAGAAATCACACTTTTCATTTTAATTATTAATTAATGTAATTTGTTTTAGAGGTTTTGATATATTTATTAACTGTTTCAGCTACATTGATGCTTACAAAGTCTAATATACATTAAATACTAAGTAATAATAGTCTTTCCTTTATGTTGGGCACAATTGTCACAAAATAATAAAACTAAGTTTCTTATCTATACATGTTTTGAAATTATTTTAATAATTTTAACATAATGGTACCAGTGGTGGGATTCAAATTGTTTTACTACTGGTTCTGTGGGTGCGTCTTGGTGGGCGTGGCAGGGGAAGGATACTGTAAAATCTCCAGCCAGAGGTGGTATTTGCCGGTTTTCTGAACTACTCAAAATTTCTGCTACCAGTTCTCCAGAACTGATCAGAACCTGCTGAATACCACCTCTGTACCACCTCTGAATGGTACATATTAACCTTATCTCAATCTGTCCAATCTCAAGACTGATTAGAAGAGTAATTTCTATATGAGAAAAATTTGCTTAGTATTTCTTAAACTGGATAAAAAGCTATTTTTTCCCCCTAAATCAATTGTTCTACTTTTGGCAGTTTAGTAGCTAAGATAGAAAAAAATCAGGGGTGGGATTCTACCAGTTCAGACCAGTTCTATAGAACCAGTTGTTATGATTCTGGGCAGTTCAGAGAACTGGCAAATTGTGCCCCTGTCTGGCACTACCCCTCCCCGCCCGTTACTTCCCTTCCCGCTCAGTCAGTCCTTATCGTGCATGCGCAACATTGGGTGCATGCACGACATCACTGACTGCATTCTCCCCTGTCAAGTCACTCCTTAAGGCAGTGGTCCCCAACCTTTTTTGTACCAGGGACCAGTTTCAAGCAGAAACACTTTTTCAAGGACCGGGGGAGATTCTATTTTCCATTCCCAAAACTTTATGTTTACCCTACAACTAGCATTAAAGACACCTGACTGCAGTCTCTCTAGTTCTAGGTCTTGCCCAGCTGTGTAGCTACAAAATTTCATGCAGATGTTTCTCTTATCTCTGTTTGGTGAAAACAGGAATTGAATGAGGAGCATTTAGTCAGTCTGTTTTCCCTAGGAAGCTCCTGTAGTCCTTGTTTAGGGATCATTCAGAGCTACGATGGACCTCTAACATCCAGCCCAGGAAGAAACTGCTTCAAAGAAGCCTGGGCTGGTGGCTTTTCCTGTCGCCGCACCTCCTCCGAAGCGCCCGTTCACCCCCACCCCGCCCGCCCGCCCACACGCGGTTCAATCCAGTGCTTCGTTCTGCCTGCCTGCCTGCCTGCCTTGGTTTCTGGTTGTTTGGGAGCAGTTTCGGCTGAGAATAATAACTATTCGCCTCTTTTTATCAGCCGAAGCTTCTCCGAATCAACCAGAAACGAAGGCAGGCAGGCAGGCAGAACGGAGCACTGGATTGAACCGCGCGGGCGGGTGGGGTGGGGGTGAACGGGCGCTGGAGGAGCTGCGGCGACAGGAAAAGCCACCCTCCCGGCTTCTTTGAAGCAGTTTCTTCCTGGGCTGGTGGAGGAGTGAGAGAGCGACTGAGAGAGGAACGAGGTGGGAGGAAACCGAAGCTGCTGAGCCGGAGAGCAGGACAGGCTTTGGTTGCTTCCTCCCTCCCCTTCTTTCATTTGTGTCCTTGATCCCTGATCCCAGCAGCATTCACCGAAGGCGAAGAAAGCCGCCATTTTTATTTTATTTTATTTTATTTGCGGCCCGGTACAGAGTGCTCCGCGGACCGGTGGTTGGGGACCCCTGCCTTAAGGTATTTCTTTTTTTCTCCCCCTTGACAATCAGCAATTCCTATGATCAGCTGTACTGGGATTCCCCTCACTTACTGCTTCGCCTAGGAGGCTTCCCTGAGGCCCAGGAAGGCAAAAAATGGAGGGGGGTTGCAGCCACCCCAGGAGGCTTCCCTGAGGTCCAGGAAACCCCAAAATGGAGCGTGTGATGGGTGGGTGCTACACGACCCCTCCAGGCTCCATTTTTTTTTCTTCCTGAGCCCCAGGGGACCAAAAACGCCTCCTCCAGGAGGGAGCAAAAACGCCTCCTCCAGGAGGCTTCCCTGAGGCCCAGAAGGCCCAAAAAATGGGGGGGGGTTGTTTCAAAAAAAGCCATGCCCACCCAGCCATATGACTGCACCCATCTAGCCATGCCCACCTTGCCATGCCCATCTAGCCACACCCACAGAACTGGTTGTTAAAAATTTGAATTCCACCCCTGGAAAAAAATCACAATAAGCTTATGGTTGTTCCACTGTGTTATGTCTTTGAATTTAACTCTGACCTTGAATCTGATGATGTTGCTCTAGTTGAGGCTGTGCTTCAGAATTCTCAACCTCGCCAATCAGTAAGCCAAGATTCATTTGAGGCTGATCAGTCACAGGCATCCCCTGTTCAGCTGGAGCAGTTAGATGATGAGGCATAACATCCAACATAACATGTCTAGGTGCATACGTAAGTGAGCAAAGCAATTTCCTCAATGAAGCTTCCCATGAAACAAAATGCAAAGCATGAGTAATTGCAGCCAGATGGCTGCAGAGAGATATAGTAAACTCCTGTCTTTGTTGGAAACAACTGTTGAGCTATCCAGCTTTTGAATCATGTTCCTGTTTCTTGTTGCTCACTTTTGACCTTTGAACCAAGTGATTCCCTGATTTGGCCTCCTGTGACTCTTAGAAATTTTGAACTGTGCTTTTGTTCCTTGGAGCGTGCTTGGCTCTCTTCAGGCAAAAATCATTAACTAGACATTTGAATCACATTTCTCTTTGCTGTTATCTGTCTAAACTACAGCAAATATTCCTGTTTCTTAAGTATTGTGTTTGTATGTGCACGTCAGCAACCCTGAAACAGAACAATTTATGGGCATTCTGATAGTTTCCATGAGGGTTTTTTTCCTTCTTCTGTAGCATACAGTAATGATTATGTATATTAACTACTTCCGGATGGCTGAAAGAGCAGGATACTGGAGTGCTGGATTCTGTTAAGTCATTAATAAACTTATTTCCTGTTAAGTTATTCTCTTAATAAGTCAATTTCTGCTGTGATATTAACCCCCTGATTGCCATGGAGGATTTCCAGATTAAGGGCTTATTGAAAGTTGTCCACCTTGGGTGTAATGTCATTTAGTCACTGCAATATAAAGATCAACGTTTTCTATAGACAGAAGGCAGATCTGATGAAAAGATTGAGTGGTGTATTTACAAGAGAGGAGGGATGCAGGAGTCTTCTTTCAGAAGGTTATCTCCCTGCTGGGAATGAGGTAATTTGTGTTGAGTATTAAAGATTGTGGAGGTAGCCTATCTTGGTTCTATGTTGTCATAATCTTTGAAGGTGAAAGTGATTGTGAAGAGGTGGATCTGTTACTCACATTGTTGTTGTCTCTTTAATGGGGAGATAGGAGTCAATCCTTATTTTTTTCCTCTGGTTTATTAAATTTATGGATGCTTGTATCATTACTGGGACCTGTATATCTTCTTTTCTTCTGACAGGCATTTTTAGGGCATAGGTTTAGGTCAGAAGGGATAAGACTTGTCACAAGCTGGGAGTTTATTTCTGAAACTGCTGGTGTGTTGCTATCTTATCTCCTCCAATTTCTATGTGAGAAATGTGAAATTTGCAATCAATGTTTTTCTAACAAAATCTCCAACTTCTCTAACAAAATCTCCAACTTCTTTTTCAGTATCACTGCTGAAATAGAGCAAAAAACAAGATAATTAAAAGTGGGGGGAAATTAAGTTTTTTTTTTACTATTAACTTGTAGACATCTCATCTCACTTGATAGGAAGTGAGATTCACTTGCTGAGTTGCCCACTCATTTCAGAGGTTTGGGCAAGGAAATCAATCAGGGAGATCCACAATGATTGTTTTCCCTTCTTCAGGAAAAGTACAGAAGAAGGGTAGCAAAAGAAGGGTAAGAGCCACAAAAGGGTATTCTTAAGGATCCAAAGCAGAAAAATCCATGCTTCGGTAACACTACCCTAAATCACAAAAAGCAAGCAAGATTTGGAATTCTCCCAGAATTCTTCATTGGACTGGATGAAAAACAAAGGGCCCTTTGGGAGAGGTGTGTGAGAGAGAGATGAACAGAAAGAGGGATACTAAATCTGCTGTATTGCTACCTAAGGATGGTAGGATGGAGTCTCAGAGAAAGAAATCAATCACTATTTTTTTATACAGGGTGTTCAGTTTCATTTATGATTACTAGACCAAAAAAACTGCACAGTCCTAGATCACCCTTGTGAAAATAGAAACCAGCACTTATCTAGGGGTGACATGGAATCCCACCCATGAATTCTCTGGGGAGAAATGTCACTGAAACTGAACTGCTATCTGCAAACAGCAGTAGTTTTCTCTTTCAAAAGAGGTTGCAGCAGGGGAATTTGTATTTTAGAAGCAAGCATGATGCATATTTACATGTCAAAGAGTAAACCCAATGTGATTTGCAATTTAAAAATGTTTTGAGCAATTTATGTTAACTGTTACATAAATTAGGGGAACATGTACACAAACCTTCTGAATGTTAATGTTATCAGATTTGGGTGTGTGTTTTTTTAAGCTTATCAGGATAGGAATGGTGGCCTGAAATGGTGGTAAAGCAATTTTTTAAAACAAATTCACACCTTCATACACCCAGCTGAATCTGTCTGCAACCTTAAAGCAAAGCTCATGGGCTTTTCGCTAGGCAGACAAAATATATGAAAAGGTAGCAGCACTTAAGCCAGGAAATCCAAAAGTTGATTTTATTATTAAAAGAAGCATTAGAGGACAAATTGTCCCGCAAAAGAAAAAATATATATCTTCAGATATTCATTTTGTTATAGAGTAATATTTGCTCACCTTTATAGAACACTATCAGAACACATTTTTTTTTTTCCAAAAAGGGAATTAATAAGGGAAAATATACAGGTGAAACTTGAAAAATTAGAATATCATGCAAAATTTCATTTATTTCAGTAATGCAACTTAAAAGGTGAAACTAATATATGAGATAGACTCATTACATGCAAAGCAAGATAGTTCAAGCTGTGATGTGTCATAATTGAGATGATTATGGCTTACAGCTCATGAAAACCCCAAATCCACAATCTCAGAAAATTAGAATATTATATGCAATCAATAAAACAAGGATTGTACATAGAACAATATCGGACCTCTGAAAAGTATAAGCATGTATATGTACTCAGTACTTGGTTTGGGCCCCTTTTGTAGCAATTACTGCCTCAATGCGGCATGGCATGGAAGCTATCAGCCTGTGGCACTGATGAGGTGTTATGGAAGACCAGGATGTTTCAATAGCGGCCTTCACCTCTTCTGCATTGTTTGGTCTCATGTCTCTCATCTTTTTCTTGGCAATGCCCCATAGATTCTCTATGGGGTTCAGGTCAGGTGAGTTTGCTGGCCAATCAAGCACAGGAATCCCATGGTCATTGAACCAGGTTTTGGTGCTTTTGGCAGTGTGGGCAGGTGCCAAATCCTGCTGGAAAATGAAGTCAGCATCCCCATAAAGCTCATCTGCGGAAGGAAGCATGAAGTGCTCCAAAATCTTCTGGTAGGTGGCTGCATTGACCCTGGACATAATGAAGCACAGTAGACCAACACCAGCAGATGATATGGCTCCCCAAATCAACACAGACTGTGGAAACTTCACACTGGACTTCAAGCATCTTGCAATGTGTGCCTCTTCATTCTTCCTCCAGACTCTGGGTCCTTGGTTTCTAAATGAGATGCAAAAGTTGCTCTCATCAGAAAAGAGGACTTTGGACCACTGAGCAACAGACCAGTTCTGTTTTTCTTTAGCCCAGGTAAGACGCTTCTGATGTTGTTTGTTGTTCAGGAGCAGCTTGACAAGTGGAATACGACATTTGAAGCCCATGTCCAGGATCCGTCTGTGTGTTGTGGCACTTGATGCACTGACTCCAGCCTCAGTCCACTCCTTGTGAAAGTCCCCAATACTTTTGAATGGCCTTTTCCTGACAATCCTCTCCAGGCTGTGGTCATCCCTGCTGCTTGTGCACCTTTTCCTTCCACACTTTTCCCTTCCACATAACTTTCTACTAATGTGCTTTGATACAGCACTTTGGGAACATCCAACTTCTTTTGCAATTACCTTTTGAGGCTTTCCCTCCTTACGGAGGGTGTCAATGATGGTTTTCTGCACAACTGTCAGGTCAACAGTCTTTCCCTACTGAACCTGACTGAGAGACCATTTAAAGGCTCAGGAACCCTTTGCAGGTGTTATGGCTTAATTAGCTGATTAGAGTGGGACACTTTGAGCCTAGAATATTGAACCTTTTCACAATATTCTAATTTTCTGAGATTGTGGATTTGGGGTTTTCATGAGCTGTAAGCCATAATCATCTCAATTATGACACATCACGGCTTGAACTATCTTGCTTTGCATGTAATGAGTCTATCTCATATATTAGGTTCACCTTTTAAGTTGCCTTACTGAAATAAATGAACTTTTGCACAATATTCTAATTTTTCAAGTTTCACCTGTATGTAGCTCGGGGTTGAAATGAGCTTTTCTGAGCTTGTTTGTTTTCTTTCAGAAGTTTCATTAACCAAACTAGGTAACATCATCCGTGCTAGTGACAATGATAATGATACCTAGTTTGGATAATGAAATGTCTGCAAGAAAACAAGCAAACTCGGAGTGCACCAATTCTCAAGAAGGGAATTGATTTTCAGAACAAACTCGGCCCAAAGACCATATTGATAGTATCCCTTATTCCAAATTATCCTCATTTTAGACACCTTCTTACACACTTTTAAACAAATATGAGCAAATTTGTTGATCCTAGCCTGGAAAATAAATCATGGTAACTTGTAGCCAACTTGAATGGCATGACATACAATTCTATAGCTCTGATCCTGTAATGGGAATAACAATTAAATCTATCTGGTTGGAATAGAGATTAAAAAAATAGACAATGGTTAACAAAATAATGGATTAATAATAATCCAGAAAATAGGAGGTCCCACATAATCCAATGGCTCTGATTGGGATAAAGTGGTAAATGTCAACTTTGACTAAACAACTGCTAATCATTGATGGCACCTAATTTGATGGCAGACAAGCTGACACCATGCCAAGCATTATCTTTTTTCTAAAACATTTGGAATTCACTTATTTTTGTTCATGAGTATTGAATAATCATCTTTTGGTTTGTGTATAAATAGGCTTCATAAATATATGAACATCTTTTTCATATAAATCTTTTGGACAACTGTCTATTGTTTTACCACTATGACCTCTATGGCACTTCAATCTATTTGGCTATAAGCAGCTTACAAAAGTCAGCCAGTACAATTAGCACATCAAAACATAGCAACTACAGCATAACAATAGTTATGACTTCATTGTATTCATATTGCCATTTATAACCCACAGGATGAGCATTCTAGCAACTCACACAGTCCTACCAGTCTTAAAAGTGTCTCTAAAAGCAGCTTTCTGAATACATTCAAGGAAAGGGCAAAACTTATATTCATGGATAAAATGTTGCAGAAGACAGGGGTCTTTAAAAATGCTCTAGGATTCATCTACCACATTTCCTGTATGCAGGACCTTTCAATGTGCACTCTCTGATTTCACATATTGATTAAGGAAATTGTTCCTGGAGCAGACAGTCTTGAACCTAATTAGTCTCAGTCATTTAATGATTTATAGGGATAACCTTGAATTGTACCCTGGAACAAACTGGTAGCTAATTCAGCTCCTGTAATAACAGCATAATATGAACAAGTTGACTCATTAACAAACAGGCAACCATGTTCTGCATCAATTGACCTTTCCAGATGGTCTTCAAGGGCAATCCCAAGAAGGGCAAATTGCAATCCTCCAGTTAAGAGGTAACATGGGAATGAGTGATCATTTTCAACTGTTTCTGTTCCAAAAAGTTTGCAACTGACTCATCAGCCAAGGCCAGGCAAAGAACTTGCCCACTGGTTTCACCTGCTGTTCAGGCAGAAGCTATGAGTAATATATTTGGATTGCAAGCCTGTTTTTCAAGAGGGACTATCTACAAAGAAAGTTGAAGCCATCTTAAAACCAGCAAGCCTCTAAATCAAATCCATATTACCTGAACTGACCTTGTCTATATTTTTCCCCTAAGACCCCAACAGCTTCAGACCCTACATTAAGACTTCTACTACATACCCCATCCACCCCAGGTGGAAACATCATATGCATTTATGATATACACCATGCAAGAAATTCCAATCCTCAATGAAGGTAGCAACTATTTAAGGCAGGAGAAGTTATAGATTATAATATATATTCTTGGTCCTTGGGTCATCTGGAGCCTAGAGAGAAATCTGGGCCTGCAAAAACTGCCAGCTATGTACTAATGAAGAATACCTGAAGAAAAACAGTGTTGATAAAATAGGTACATTTAGGAAGAAAGTGCCTGGGTATAATAATATGCACCTTTCAAATAATTTCTATTTTGTTGAGTCTTATTATGTCTTTGGAAATCTCAGAGGGGATACCTTCCTTTCATCAATGGTTTGCTGAAAAGCTCCTCTGAAGTAACTCTTTGAAGCACAGCATCCATTTCTAAAGTTAGGGGTGAAACATTGTCAAAATTGTGATAAAATGTCTTACAATCATTCACAAGGGTTTTTGCAGATCTTCTGATACTACAGGTATCAAATTCAGGATGCTGATCAAGACTTGTTATTCAAGTTCTGCCTCACCACTTTGCTGAAATGTTGTTTCTTGCTGTCAGACTGAATCAGGTGCAGTTGGCATAGACTTATAACCTAGGTTTTAATACTTAAATCTTCAGAATTCTGTAATGAATGACAGATTTGTCATGTGGTCTAGTTATGTTGACACTGGGGTTTTTTCATACATTACAGAGAGTTATGCAGGTTCCCATGGAGGAAGCCCATACATTTCAGTATGCAATATGGCTGCTTTTTTTGCTTCATACACAGTATATAACCAGAACTGGTGATTTTGGCCTGATAAAATGTACACAGGTTGGCACAAAGGGGTTTGAATGCCTCTTAAAGGTAACCATCCTCACCTGTGATTTGTTTGCTTGTAATTAGTGTGTGTGTGTATAAAAGGTCAATGAATTCCTGGGCTTCTGACAGACCTTTGCACCTTTCATCCAGTGCTGCACTGATGTTTCTGGCTTCTGAGTCATGGGGAAAGCAAAAGAATTGTCAAAGGATCTTAGGGAAAAGTTAGTTGAACTATATAAAACAGGAAAGGGATATAAAAAGATATCCAAGGAATTGAGAATGCCAATGTTCAAACACTAATCAAGAAATGGAAAATGAGGGGTTCTGTTGAAACCAAACCACGGTCAGGTAGACCAACTAACATTTCAGCCACAATAGCTAGGAAAATTGTTTGGGATGCAAAGAAAAACCCACAAATAACTTCAGGTGAAATATAGGACTCTCTGAAAACATGTGGTGTGGCTGCTTCAAGATGCACAATAAGGAGGCACTGGAAAAAAGATGGGCTGCATGGTCGAGTTGCCAGAAGAAAGCCATTACTATGCAAATGCCACAAAGTATCCCGCTTACAATATGCCAAACAGCACAGAGACAAGCCTCAAACCTTCTGGCACAAAGTCATTTGGAGTGATGAGACCAAAATTGAGCTTTTTGGCCACAACCATAAATGCAACATTTGGAGAGGAGTCAACAAGGCCTATGATGAATAGTACACCATTCCTACTGTGAAACATGGAGGTGGATCGCTGATGTTTTGGGGATGTGTGAACTACAAAGGCACAGGAAATTTGGTCATAATTGATGGCAAGATGAATGTAGTATGTTATCAACAGATACTGGAGGAAAATTTGCATTCATCAGTCCAGAAGCTGCACATGGGACGTACTTGGATATTCCAACAGGACAATGATCCTAAACACAAGGCCAAGTCGACCTGTCATTGGCTACAGCAGACTAAAGTGAAGATTCTGGAGTGGCTATCTCAGTCTCCTGACCTCAATATCATTGAGCCACTCTGGGGAGAAATCAAACATGCAGTTCTATCAAGACAGCCCAAGAATTTACAGGAACTGGAGGCTTTTTGCCAGGAAGAATGGGCAGCTTTACCATCTGAGAAGATAAAGAACCTCATCCACACATACCAAAAAGACTTCAAGCTGTCATTGATGTTAAAAGGGGGCAATACACTGTATTAACAACTGGGGTATGTAACATTTGATCAGGGTCATTTGGGTAGTTTATGTTGTCATTATGATTTAAAAAAAGTAAACACAGTTGATTGATAATAAATGGCTTCAGCCAACCACTAACAATAAGTGAAAGAAAAAATTTTGTGTTATCATTCATATTCTGTATGTGTGTGTGTGTGTGTGTGTGTGTGTGTGTGTGTATTACATATATTACATTCAGTGAGAAAAAGACAGGTGCATTCAGTATACATCATTTCATAAGTGGAAGCATTGCATATAGTAATTTTGAAACTATTATAAATGTTAGAATTGAAGATTATATTGTGACAAGTTTGGATATTGGAATTCAGGATTTAGAGATATAACCACAGCGTTTACATCCATTTGCAATAAGAACATGAAAACCAACATTCTGTTTTTATCCATAGAGGCCCTGGAGAAGGGAATTAAGTTAACATGCCTTCTCTATTTTCTGCTCTATAGTAACTAGCATTATTCAGAATTAAATAGTCTCAATAGAAATCCTTCAGGGCATCTGTTTATTTCTCCCATTATGAATGCTGTTGGTTTATTCTTTTCCTACCCTCTGTTTCTTGTCTTCCTGAGACAGCTTTCATTTACTCAATCAGTCCAGCTTACTGAACCCTGAATGAACTGTGCAGAAGCTGCCCGGAAATCATTCTCAAAGAAAGGGATTTTGTAGCAGGAATGATCTTTCCAAGAAAATAAAGTAAGGCCCTACAGTCTGACCAATTTCTCTTCAAGCAGTTTGAAAACATTTCTTTTTCTTCTTCATGGATTTCTTATTGAATGGGATTGAAAGTTCCAGGGCTGCTGACCTTCATCTAACACTACTGAATTTGCAGAATATTAACTTATTACAAATTTGGGAAATGATGAAATTATGTCTTCTACTGTTAAACAGCATAAGGAAGTTTTTTATTTAGACATTGTTATACAAGGAAAAATATCATTTTGTTTGTTTGTTGTTTTGTTGTTTATAACTGGATATTTAGGATGAATCCACAGAAAAGCCGACTGTAAGCCTCATTTGGATCTAAACTGAATGTTCATTTTATAGAGTTTGGCATTTTTGTGCAATGATTTTGCCCATTTGCGATATCCATGATATCGCATCCGATATCATGTATTAAGTCTCCTGTTTTCCATCTTCAGGGATTTTAAGATTGGTTGCTTACCCTTCTTAGAAACTATCACATTTTTACTGGGGGGAAAAACTTGTAAACCTCTGTGGTAAATTGTCCTGTGTGCTGTTGAATAAGGACCATTTTCAATTGCAAACAACAAAACTGATACTGATACTAACACAGCAGCAAACAAACAACAGCAACCTGTTTACCGCAGGCCAGAAGTCGCAAATACAGAAGGTGACTGTAACCATATCTTAAAGATGCAGTAACATTCTTCTCAAGGATAACATTTATATTCTGTTCTCAGGAGATAAAAATGGGCAGGATGTGGCAGTTAAAACTGCAGAGACAGTCAATGGCTACTTTCTAAAAATATCCTGTTTTTCCCCCCAAGGTGATGAACATACCAATTCCCCTTCCTCTTCCTGTTTTTCCCAGAACAACAACCCTATAAGGATGGTTAGCTGAGAGAGTAATTACTCAAAATCACCTAGCCTGTTTTTCATGCATAAAGGACTAGAATTCACAGACTCCTAGGCCAACACTAACATCAAACTGACTATTTGTGTATTTGTCAAAAGTACAAAGATAGATGAAGAGCCATTGCTTTTCCCAGCAAGTGACTACACCAATTAAGAGATGCACAAAGTAAAACTGTATTACTTAATCTGATGGCATATGGGGAAGGAAGGAAGGAAGGAAGGAAGGAAGGAAGGAAGGAAGGAAGGAAGGAAGGAAGGAAGGAAGGAAGGAAGGAAGGAAGGAAGGAAGGAAGGAAGGAAGGAAGGAAGGAAGGAAGGAAGGAAGGAAGGAAGGAAGGAAGGAAGGAAGGAAGGAAGGAATTACAACCTACACAAGAATCACTTGGAAGATGAAAATTATGTTTCTCTTTCCACAAGGGGAAAGGGGAGGTGGGGGGAGGGAGAGAGGGAGGAAGAAAGGAAAGATTACAATCTACATAAGAATCACTTAGACTCTATGGTGTATAGATGGAAATTATGTTTCTCTTTTGACATCAGTAACTAATGTGTTTAACTTGTTACTGTAACAATGCATGGTAGAAAAGATAGACACAGACAAGTTAAACAGAAATGCAAAGAGAAATTGAATGGTCATTATGCAATGCAACAAAGTGACCTCATATCTTTAGAATTGATAGCTGAATATATAATTGCATAGCAACTTTAATATTCATGTTTTGCTGCAACAGCTAAGCCTGATTAATTTCAATTGAACCTAGATGAAAGTAAAGTTTAAAAGGGGTAGTTTTAAAGTGCAAAGGGCTAAAAATGCTAGAGAACACATTTCAGCTGTAGATCCCAGGAACCAGAGGATAGTGTATGCCTAAAACTAAAATCTGACCCATACTTAAAGCAGGTCAGCTTTCTGAATGCTTGGAAGAACTTTTTTTTTTAAAAAAATAATAATCTATGGTTTCAATCTTGTGTATCACATAGTTGCTGACTTATTTGGATGGGGTGAAATTTTGAAATTGGCTGTTATTCATTGCAGGAAGTATATTTTTAGGGTAAGGATCCAGGTAAATTTTTAAAAAAGCATATATTTGGTGGGATTATGAAAAATTCAGAAAAAAATCCTAACTTTCTATCCATTCCTAGAATTGTTTTTAAAAATAATGCAAAATTATTTTAAAAACAACAAAACACAAACTGTTATAAAGCTTGAAAATTAGCTGGATGTGAAGACTAACTTATCTTTTTCATAACATGTCATACATTTGAATAATTGGGTCCATGGTAACAACTAAGTTTCTTCTGCACAGTCACACTGACATTATAGTTTATTATTAGCTATACTGTGTGCCCCAGAGGCTAAACAAAAAGCATAATTGACTAGCTCCTTTGTGTTAATTATTGTTATAAAAGAAGAACCAAGTAAATGCCAAATCATCCCTCAGAAGGAGAGATGGCAAAATGGCATATATCTATTTCACATTAGAGTCCAGAAGTGATTCAGGTAGGTTCACTTTGAAATGCTGACTAATTATTCTGCTATATTTGTGTCTGGTTTTTCTATTAGTTCCCTAGGAAGGGTCCCGTCATAGTACCTGCCCTATGGAAGACTATTTCTCCCAGGATCTGGATGGGCCTGACCATGCTGGATTTCCATAAAACCTTAAAAACCTGACTCTTTCCCCTGATACTTATTTTTATTTTATGTATTTATTTTTGTCAATCTTAATCTAGGATGTTAAGTGAATGTGATGTAATTTATATGCTAGAAGGTTTTTTTTTTAATTTAGACTTCACTGCCTTTGTACTGCATTGATGGCTGTTCTAGTTACTTTATTTATGTCTGTTGGTACTTTAAATTGTTATTCTGTCTAGTTATATACGTAGTAACTCTAAATAGGTGCAGCAGAGGAGGTATTCAGCAGGTTCTGACCAGTCCTGGAGAACTGATAGCGGAAATTTTGAGTAGTTCAGAGAACTGGCAAATACCACCTCTGACTGGCCCTTTCTTTTCCTCCCGAGTCCCAGCTGATCGGCTGGGTCTTCTTTTGTTGCCCTGCACAGGAGAACGGAGCTGGAAAGCAGGTTAGTGGGATGGGGAGGGAATGAGATTTTGCAGTAACCTTCCCCCAGGAGTGGAGAGGAAATGGAGATTTTACAATATCCTTCCTCTGCCACACCCACCAACCCATGGCCACCAAGACACACCACACCCACAGAACCTATAGTAAAAAAAAAAATTTGAATCCCACCACTGGATAGGTGGCCATGTAAGTCTTTAAAAAAACAACCAACACAAATATTAAAGAAAAAATTCTTTCAGATTACTGATTCCACACTGGAATGCAGAACTATGGAATAGCTTGTTCAACTTTCTGTCTGAAGCAAGGCAAAGGGTGTCCTCTCATCTCCAGTAATGAAGTCTGGTTGCTTTTTATTTATGGAACACAGGTAAGGTGTTCATCCTAGGGAACAAAGCATCCGGGGTTGCCCATCTGTACTTTATCATTCAGATATGGAGTTTCCAGCTAAAGTTTAAATTTCTGCTTGTGCAGGAAAAAAAACTGTAAAAACAAAGGCATCGTGCAACATCTAAAAGAAACCATTGTTTTTCAGGAGATGCCTTGCAGCTCAATCTCCCAAAAGACCATCCAATATAAATTCATTGACTGAAGTTACACGATAAAATATATTGTGTCTGCCAATTGCTCCTCTGATCACCACTCATTCTACCCCTTATTTTTTAAGCTTCATAAATTAGGATAATAATAACAGTGGGAAATTGCTTTTCACTTATTTGTGCCATGGATATTTTCATGTTTGAACTAATTGCTGTCTAATTTAGGGATGCTAATGAGTACAAATTATTAATGACTTAATTTAATGTCTTGTTACAGATGCTGATGTCAGGGAGGAAGGGCTTGGAAAACACTAAAGTAGGGGTGCAACCTATTAAGGAAACTCCAAATTCTATTCTTCAGTGGGTTTCATTTGTGTTCAAGCTCTTGATGGATTGCACTGAATTATTTCATGACCTAAATACAGAGCTCACATTCAGATAGAGTGATTCTAAGGCAAATCAGAATTGAGGATTTCCTGTAAGTTATTCTTATTTCAAGAAGAAAAATAACACAAGGACATAAGAAATGCTACCTGTCTCACACACCAGATTTCCCATCTCTTTTCTCACCAAGCTACTCAGATGTGCAAAGACAATTTCAACTGAATAAATGTAGTGCAGATGCAAATGTTTTCCTAATGCCAGGGGTTTTGCCAAGTGCAGTATGATCCCATATTATTAGAACTGCATAGAAGGAATGAATACCTTTGTGCTACAGGGATGTTTAGAAACACTGACTGTGTCCTAGCCAAGCAGAAAAATGTTGAGGGTAACAACATTGGGAGACAAAGTTCAAACAAATGGATTGAGACTTCGAAGTAGAAACAATCTAAAGTGGAAACCATTTAAAGTAGAAAGTATCAATTTGTATTTCTTGTTGACTGATACAGTAGTAGCTATTAGATTATAATATAATTTGATAAAGTAAGGCAATATGCACAGGAAACATTTCACATGTTATGGTTATGATTATGATTACTTGTGCTGGACTCAATGACCTGCTTCCACATATCAGTTATCAAAGAATAACAATAACAGGAACCTATTACTCCAACTTTTGCTTGTAAGCTCCATAGTGATATTTCATTTATTTATCTATCATATTTAAGAACTGCTCATCTCCCTCACAGAGGGACTTGGGTAGTGTACAATAAAATATTACAAGCAGAAAAAACAGTATGTAAAATTTAAAAGAGGCGAGGAATGTTAGAAATTGATTAAGGATGAGAAGGGAGGCTTTCAGGACATAACCAGTGATGGCTGTGTGCTCATGTGTGTCCCAAGCAAAGACAAATACTCTACCCGACTCTGTAGTCTCTTCCCCAAACCCCAAAAACTTTAACCTTAGACTGTCTACTATTGACCTCACCCCTTTCCTAAGAGGTCTGTAGGGGGCGTGCATAAGCGCACCAACGTGCCTACCGTCCCTGTCCTATTGTTTCTCTTATTCTTTTATTTTTCTTATATGTACCCATTTCATGTATTCACAACTATGTATACACTTATACTTATTATCTTGTAAACAATTGGCAAATCAAATAAATAAATAAATAAATAAATAAATAAATAAATAAATAAATAAATAAATAAACAAAGAGCCATGTTTTTATCATCTCACTCCACAGGGGGAAGAAGGAGTGTTCCATAAGACAGGAGCAAAATGAGAGAATGTTCTCTTCCTTGATTGCATCAGTCAGAATTCTTTGGCTGACAGGGTCTCCAATGTACTTTCCCTGTCCCACCGAGTAGGATGGGCTGATGTATATGAGAAGGAGATAGTTCCATAGATAACTTGGCTCCATGCCGTGTAGCACTTAAATACCATAGCCAACACCTTGGATTGGAGCCAGAAGTGGACTGGCACTCAATGCAGCTTGTGCATCAGAAGTGTTAAATGTGATATTCTTGGATGGCCAAGATTGCCCTTTAGTGCCAGCTGAAGCTACCCTACTTTTCAAGGGGAAAAAATAACTTTTAATTTTAATTTAATTTAATTTCAGAGAAAATTAGTCCTATTCAGCTGGAAGGAAACAGAATGAGGCCATTGGATAGCCAAAAACAATTCTAGTTAGTCCACAGGGTACATAATTTCAGCAGCTAGTGGCTAAGAAACTCGAATCTAAAGTTGGGGTGCTTTTGTGTGTTGTGCACTTTTGCACAATTAAAAATTGAAAATGAACTGCAATCTCAAGATCAGGAAAAAAACTGAATCATTTCAAGGGTTTGGAATAAAGGATTTTTTAATGACAATGAATATAGTCATATATGCCTGGAAAATAAATGTCTGGTGGTATTTTAATCATGTTGCTTTTTAAAATTTCTTGGAAGCTTCACATGCTCAACAGCTAAATAAGTGAAGGGCATAAATTATGGGTCATGTTTAGTTATTGTTGACATTGGCTTTCCATACATATGTAAGTAGAATTCTAAATTGCAAGCCTTGCAGAATTTTTAAAATTAATATCAAGAGCTGACCATGCTTCACATTAATCTAGAGAGTTTTTCAGGGCCACCAAGTACTGGTGTTCAGCCTTCCAAATTTATAGACCCAACATCTAGGTTTCAGGCATCAATGTCCCTTGTTTTTGTAAATCAGTTAGTTAATGCTGGTATATTGTGTTTCTATGCAGATGCTTAGTATCATTATCATATTCTTGTTTGCATTATGTTTTATATTTTATTTATATGCTCTTTTTCATTACTGTACATAGATATATGCCCATAGAGCTTTTAATTTTCAATTTTGAAAATTGTTAGGTATTTGAGATTTTCTTTAGGAACCAGGATGATTAGGGGACTGGAGACTAAAACATATGAAGAATGGTTATGGGAACTGGACATGGCTAGTCTAGTGAAGAGAAGGACCAGGGGAGACATGATAGCAGTGTTCCAATATTTGAGGTGCTGCCATAGAGAGGAATGGGTCAAGCTATTTTCTAAAGCACCTGAAGGCCAGACAAGGAATAATGGATGGAAATTGAACAAGGAGAGATTTAACCTGGAAATAAGGAGAAACTTTCTGACAGTGAGAACAATCAACCAATGGAACAGCTTGCCCTCGAAAGTTGTGGGACCACCACCACTTGAGACTTTCAAGAAGAGATTGGACTCCCATCTGTCAGAAATGGTGTAGGGTCTCCTGCTTGGGGATTGGACTAGATGACCTACAAGGTCCCTTCCAACTCTGATTATCTGTTATCTGTCATCAAATGAGCTTGAACATCTGAAATATGCTCCAGATTTTTGCATCTAGTCACTTACAATATATTATAGTAGCAGTAACAACATAATTAGTCTTTGAGCTGATGAATCTCGCAATTTGATGGTTTTAGATGGAAAAATCTTTGAGGTGACTTGGGAAGAGATTCATGGGTCTCTGAAGTCCCTGAAGTCCAGAGATATGTATATGAACATATTAAATTATTCAATGCCAAGCCTACTTGTTTTTCAGACCTCCACCATGGTTTCTTCTTAGAGTAAGGTTTACTACTGAGAAACTTCACCTCTTCCCATAGGACCATTGAAAATGTTTCGCTTCCAAATAGTTAATTTAAGATATCTTTTGAAGAAGTATAATTATTCATTAGTAGCTAGATAAAAATTGATTTAGCTCCAGAGATTTGCCCTTAAGCAAAGAAGGCATTTTCTGGAGGAGATGCAGAGATGTTCCATCTTATTGCAGAAATAAATGGTCCTCATTTGCTGAGGAGATTCTTAATCTGAGCATTGTTTACAGCTGTCAGGGAGTAATATGTATCAGTGCAAAGATGTTTAATGACTGCCTTAATTTCTGTTAGTCAGTTTTCCTGAGGGCTCACTTTCCAAGCTGACAGGAAAAATATTCAGGCATATTTAGTGCTGTTCTCTCCCAAAAACCTCCATCATGTTTTCATTATGATCATTGGTCATTCAGGGGTGACATGTTCATTTATCCTTTAAAGGTATCAGCATCTGTAACTCTGTTCTGTGCTTTATGAAGAACTTCAAATTTCTTAATATATTTTTAAATGGTCTCCCCCATCTCCTCCTACTCGCTTCTAATTGGTATTTTTTAATCCAATCTGATTTCCTTCACCTCTCATCACCATTTCTGCACCATTCCTCTGTATATTCAGTTTTATTTCTTAATTATTCCTTAAAATGAGATGTTCAACTGATTTGCCTGCTGGGAAGGTTGCTACTGTTTTTGTTTTTAAAATAATAACACTGATGGTATTTGAGTTTGATCAGATATTGGATTGGTTAAGTTGGTCTGCTCAGCAATAATTAAGCAACAATGGGTGGTACTTTACTGTTCATTCTTGCTGCTTAGATTAAGAGTGGCCAAGGTGTGTTGAGGTAATTCCCCGTTAGGAAAATGAGCGCATACAGGGAGACGTATTTGAGAGTAGTGTTTTGAATAATACACATACAGAACACAGATACACTGTACAGTAAATGTAGGTTTTTACTTCCAGAAACATTAAGCAAAGTCCAAACAAGCAATCCAAAGTCATTCACAGGTTAAATCAGTCAGTTTTCAATCCAGGGATAATCCAAATATCAAATTCCAGTGTCAAAAACAGTTCAGTATCAGACTTACATTAAAACCAGTAATAGTATTGCAACGGCAATACTTTCCAACAGAAGGAAACAGAGATTCACTCTCTTCTGAGACTAAGGCTAAGACTAAAACAACCCAGGTTTCTGGCTCCATCTTATGACCGTTTGAGTAACCACACCCAATTGCAGTTTTTAGCATGCTCTTAAAGAGACAGTATTAAAATGTCTATCCTGGTTTATATATTTCTAACCCAAATACCTGTTAGGTGACTTATATTCCTAACAAGGTGGGTTGTTGTTGTTGTTTGTTTGGTGAGATATGGAAAAATTGTGGCTGAAGAATGTTATTTGCTTAGCCTCTAAGGCAGGGGTGGGCAAACTTTTTGGCTCGGGGCCTCATTGACTTTTAAAATTTGACAGACGGGCCGCTACCTGGTGTCGAAATGCCTGTCATTACAAGTCAAAATCAAATGAATGCAATCATTCAATCATTCACATCAAACCTTAATTCTGTACCAATCTTCGGCGGGCAGGATTAAAAAGACCAACGGGCCGGATGTGGCCCTCGGGCGTGGTTGCCCACCCCTGCTCTAAGGCCACAGTGGCTATGATGAGCAGAGCTAGAATTTTCAAGCTCCTTTTTTGCCAGATGGATCTTGTTAAAATAAAGGCATTAACTGTATTGATGGCATAGCACATCTATTTAATTCCATTTTCCCATGTAAAACAACTACAGATCTGTTATTCTATGACCCTTTAATCACTTTTTATAGGGGTGGAGTCATGGTGACTTAATAGAGCTGAGTGTTTACTGGCTGGATGCCCTTCCTAATGCCTACACAGAGTTTGCAGTATATATTTTCTCTTTGTGCCCTGGTAAAGATTTGTTGCTGCCTATGATTGAACTCTCAACCTTCTGACTTCTAGACCACCACACTGCTCATTTGTTATTCTGCAATATCAGATAGAAAAAAGAGAGAAAGGAAAGAGAAAGAAAGAGATCATTGGCTGGTCACAATCCCAACTGTGGATCTCTCCACTGACTTGGAGCTGCAAATTCATCCTCAACTGAATATCTTTGTGTGTTTTCCTTTAGATCTGGATTTATGATTGGCACAGAAATTGGGAATAACTGCATATATTTGGCTACATGTTTAGTATTCATTGTGTGGGAAGGCAGGAGACAGATCATAAATGTTGAAATGTGATGATGTGAAAGGACAATTTCACTTGTCTAGACAGGGTTATTTTCATTTTGGTTACCACTCAACCAATGTTTCACTGAAACACTCAACATACTGAAATTCTGATAAAACCAGTAATATCTATACTATTCAGAAAGTTTTCTGAATTGAACACAGTAGTAGAAGTGATTAGTCAGGCAAATTTATTTGTTTATAGCCCACCTTTATTATTTTTACAAATAACTCAAGCTGGCATCTTCCTCCTCCTGTTTTTCCCACAAAAACAATCAAAATACCTGTTTTTTTTTACTGTTTTTCATTATTTCCATATTTGGCATGGGTGGGTACTGGTATAAAAATTAATGGAGTTTTGATTAAGATGAAGTACAAGTAGGAGTTAATATTCAGACAGAGGTCAATCTTAGTGGACCTAGAGAATTAAGGCAATCTGCTTGAGAGAATTGTAGGGGAGATAGTAAACTACTGAGACATTTCAGTAGTTAGCAGACTACAAACAGCAAATAAATAATGTAAATAAATAAAGTCATGTTAGATATGTTTTTGAAAAATTAAGATTGTGTAAACCCACCATCCAAACAGCCCTGAGATGTTATCTCGATTGGATAACATCACCTCTTCAAATTATTTTGCTTTAGTACGTATCTCTAACAAAAAGGCTCAACTAGACAGCAGCACTTAACATACAGTGTGAGGTCCTTTTCAGGGAGTCATCAAAGTCAAATAAATATTTTAAAATTTCTCAGTTTTAATTGCTAATACAATAAATATTGATAGATGTAGCCCACATGAACTAAAACTCTTGGCAGTCCTGACTCATTTTCAGTAATGTATATTAAAACGGGGGTAATGCAAACCAAATGTTTGAGAATCAGTGAATTAGACCATTTTGATTTCACTATACTATTCAATCCAATGGCAAGGGGCCATGTACACACAGAGGATAGAGCCCAGAATGAAATGAAGTGGACAACCCTAATTCAATTCTACAATTTGCTTTCGTGGGATGTATTGATCAAAGCTTCAATTTGAAGTGTGCCTTCAAAACCTTCCTTACCCATAATAGAAAGGCTGTTTCAAAGTCCTAGAACAGCATTAAAATAAATCAGCTAAGGACTTCATTCCAAGCCCCCACAGAAATGACTCACTCCATATGCCTGCCTGATTTTGGTGGCAGGCATTTCCAGAATTAAGGGAGATGGAATAAATTTATATGCAAATACAATAAAATATTCCTTTCTGAATGGTAAGCTGCTTTTTCACCAGGCTCTTCCTCCTAGTACAATTGGTAATGCAGTCAATGCATGGAGCAGAATACCAAAATTGGAATGTTCTCAAAATGGATGGCATTGCTAAATTGCTAGAAAGCCACACATTCTAGTAATTGGTATGTAAGTTTATGTATTAGTTATAAAGTTCATTGGAAACCTTTAAACTAGTATCTCTCACACATACATACACATATACATATATTTTCACATATACAAATAACAATGTTTCAAAATGGGGATTAATTCAGAAAGCCACACATTTTTGTTATTTGGTTTTTTTGTTTTTGTTTTAGTTTTAAGTTCATACACACAAGTACACATACAAACACATATCTTACTCACAGAATAGAAAACTATTACTCACTGCAAGAAAAAGCAAACTAAAACAAACACCGCACCCACCCCGAGTGATGGCACAAGAAAAACCTCCAAGCAACAGTTGTTATCTACTAATGTAAGATCTACAGGGCAAAGTAATGGCATTTTGAAATACATGCAAGACTAACCCTAGCCATCAGACTAGCTCTTCAAGTTATAACAGTAGTTTTGCAAGCATTTTCGGTACTTAGAACATTTATTTGAAAAGTATAGTGATACACATAAACACAAAATATTGATGAGAGATTAAAAAGACGAAGTCAGGAAAGCAAAGGCTCAGAATGAACAAAGAGTTGCAACAAAAGTCAAAGATAATAAGAAAAAAGTTTCTTCTAATATATAAATAACAAGAAAACATCAAGGAAATAGTTGGTCCACTAAAGAGAGAAGACGGCAAGGAAGTAACAGGCAACAGAGAGAAAGCAGAACTGCTTAACTCATTTTTTGCATCAGTCTTCATGCAAAAAGAAATTATAGCTCAACCCATCAAAGACATAACTATAAAAGGCAGACCAGAAATAAAAGTTAAAATAAGCAAAAAAAAATAGTAAGAGAACACCTGTCTGATCTTGATGAACACAAATCACCAGGGCCTGATGGATTGCATCCCAGAGTTTTAAAGAAGCTGGCAGAGATCATCTCAGAACCACTGCACCATATCTTTCAAAGGTCCTGGAGCACCGGGGAACTACCAGAGGGCTGGAAAAGAGCTTATGTGGTTCCCATCTTCAAAAAAGGGGGAAAAAACAGACCCAGGAAACTATAGACCAATCAGCCTAACATCAATACCCGGGAAGATACTGGAAAAGATAATTTAAAAAAAAGGTCTGCCAACATTTAAAAACAAGTAAAGTAATAATTAGCAGTAAGCACGAGTTTGTTAAAAACAGATCATGCCAAACCAATCTTATTTCATTCTTCAACATAGTGACTAAATTAGTAGACCAGCGAAATACTGTGGACATAATATATTTAGATTTCAGCAAGGCATTCGACAAAGTAAACCATAACCTACTTCTTAGTAAGCAAGAAAAAAGTGGAATAGATAGCACCACCACTAGATGGACTCGCAACTGGCTGACAAACAGTACTCAATGAGTAGTCCTTAATGGGTCTAAGTGTACACAGAGGGAAGTAAGCAATGGGGTGCCACAAGGTTCTGTCTTAGGCCCAGTACTCTTCAATATCTTCATTAATGACTTAGATGAGGGAATAGAAGATAACTTACCAATTTGCAGATGATACTAAGCTGGCAGGAATAGCTAACACCCAAGAAGATAGGCTCAAAATCCAGATGGATCTTGACAGACTCCGTATCTAACAAAATGAAATTAAATGTAAAGAAAAGTAAAGTTCTACACATAGGCAAGAAAAACCAAAAGTACACATATAGACTGGGTGAAACGAGGCTCAATAGCAGTAACTGTGAGAGGGATCTTGGAGTCTTAGTGGACAACCAGCTAAATATGAGCCAGCAGTGTGCAGCCGCCACCAAAAAAGCTAATGCAATCCTACATTGTATTAACAAAGGGATACAATCAAGATCAGGGGAAGTACTAATACCACTCTATAAAGCCTTAGTAAGACCACACCTACTGCATCCAGTTTTGTTCGCCACATTATAAAAAAGTTGTTGAGACTGTAGAAAAAGTACAGAGAAAACCAACCAGAACGATTAGGGGACTGGAGACTAAAACACAAATGCACATGTGCATGCCCCAATCCCCAAAATGCAATGCAAGCTCCCCCTGTGCATGTGCCCACACATTCCCTGCACAAGTGCTCTCCACATATGTGCCCAGGCTCCCGTTTTGGCTTCCAGTTTGGTGCAGACGGCTTTTCAGGCCCCAAAAAGGGGCACTGGGGGGCTCGCAATCTCCGCAGTTTCTCTCTGCATGCCCAGGCTTTCTCCTCTGTTCCTGCCACGGAGAGGCACCTGCGGAGGGTGGAACTTGAGGAGATAGGAGAAGGCACGGGTGGCAGGAATGCAGGAGAAAGGTAGGGTGCACTGGCGGGGAAACTATGGAGATAAGTGAAGGCCCCACCCCCACACATGCCCGGCAGAGACCCAAAAGCAGCTGGCTGGTGGGAAGTGTACTCATGTGCAGTGAAGCTGGGCTGGGGCAATGGCTGGCATGCCCGCAGAGAAGGCTCTGCATGCCACCTGTGGCACACATGCCATAGGTTCACCATCACTGATTTAGGAAATGACATTATGACATTTATCTGTGTTATCTAAATGTGTCTAGGACTATTAGCCTGTAATATGCTGTCCTCCATCACACACACAGACAGACACACCCTGTGTGTGTGTGTGTGTGTGTGTGTGTGTGTGTGTAGGAAGAAAGAGAGAATATGAGCACAAGTCACTTTAAGGATCTGCATTGCACAGATAGGAAATAGGAACTGATGTCAAGAAATAAATGATGAAAATCTTAGAATATCAGTATAATTAAGAAGAAGCATAGATACATTCAACTTATGTCTTTCGGACAAGGAATGGAGATAAAATTGCAAAGTGTCTTTGCTAATTACATGGCCTTATGTTGTTCCATTCCCAAAAGAATGAGGATTACCCCAAAAGATACTTGCACCATAAGAGAGTGGAAAGCCATAACCCTATTCTGTCCATCATCATATCCTACGTTTAGCCTGCTGATGTTGCTTTGCAGAGAAAAAGATTCAGCTATGGATCTCTGCCAGCATTTATTCATCTGCTAGACAGGGATGTCAAACTCACGGCAGCATCACATGACATATTGTGACCTTTTCCACCTTCACTAAACTTGAGTTGGACTAGAAGATCTCCAAAGTCCCTATTATTATGTTATTTTATTTGGCATAAGAGAGAGGAAGTTAAAATGCTGTCTTGCTTTCAAGATTTATTTATTTTTATTTATTTTATTTGGTAATTGCTTACAAGATAATAGGTATAAGTAAAAACATAGTTATGAATAGAATGGTCAATGTCTGGAATTTCTTCTGTAGTTTCTTCAAACCCCAAAATCTTTAACCTTAGACTGTCTATTATTGACTCACCCTTTCTAAGAGGTCTGTGGGCGATGCATAAGCGCATCAACGCAGCCTACCATCCCTGTCCTATTGTTTCACTTATTCTTCTTTTATTTTTCTTATATGTACCCATTTCATGTATTCACAACTATGTATACACTTATACTTATTATCTTGTAAACAATTGGCAAATCAAATAAATAAATAAAAATAAATAAATATAAGAAAAATAAAAGAAACAATAGGACAGGGACAGTAGGTACATTGGTGCACTTATGCACGCCCCCTACAGACCTCTTAGGAAAGGGGTGAGGTCAATAGTAGACAGTCTAAGGTTAAAGTTTTTGGGATTTGGGGAAGAAACCACAGAGTCAGGTAGAGTATTCCAGACATTGACCACTCTGTTGCTAAAGTCGTATTTCCTGCAATCAAGTTTGGTGCGATTAACCTAGAGTTTGTATCTATTGTTTGCTCTTGTGTTGTTATGGTTGAAGCTGAAGTATTCATTGACAGGTAGGACATTGCAATGTATGATTTTATATACTATACTTAGATCGGACTGAAGGTGGCATAGTTCTAGGTTTTCTAGGTCTAGAATTTCAAGTCTGGTGGCATAAGGTATTCTACAATGAGTAGAGGAGTGGAGAACTCTTCTTGTGAAATATTTCTGGACTTTCTCAACTGTGTTAATATCAGATACGTAATGTGGGTTCCAGACTGATGAGCTGTATTCGAGTATTGGTCTAGAAAATGTTTTGTATGCTCTAGTTAGTAGTGTGATATTACCTGAGAAAAAGATACGCAGGATTAGGTTAACAACTCTTAATGCCTTTTTGGCTATGTAGTTACAGTGGGCTCTAGCACTTAGATCATTAGAGATGAGTACTCCAAGATCCCTGACAGAGTTTGGATCATCAACAAGGTCTTGACTATTCAGCCTGTATTTTATTTTCTGATTTTTTTGGCCAATATGTAAGACAGAGGATTTATTTGTTGAGATTTGAAGTTGCCATTTGTTTGACCATTCTGATACATAGTCGAGGTCTTTTTGAAGGGTAGCAGTATTGCCTGTGGTATTGAACAGCTTTACATCATCAGCAAAGAGAACACAGTTGCTCTTAATATGCTGTTACAATAGCGCTTTATCAAGAAAGTAGAGTTCAGTATTTTTTGCGAAATCTGTTTCCTATAGGTCTTACTTCAAAGGGATGATATGAGAAGTGACACAATTGTAGCAGAACTTCTAAAAGCAAATCCAGAACAGTGTTCTTCTGTATTAGCTTTTTATATTCATGTATATAGATGAATCAATCCAGATGCCCAGTGAGGATAAATACTGCATAACCATCCCAATCTTTTAAAAAGGAGACAGCAAATTGTTGCCGACTGTATTAAGTATAACAAGCAAATTATATGCCAGATGTCTCTATATAAGATGGATGGACTGAATAATCTAATAAAAAAATTAAGTATTGAACATGCTGGCTTTAGACCAGTTTTTCAGTGTATCAAGGTATCAAAATTTGGCTGGAAAATGTTCGTCTCTCATCCAATTTTTACATTGCCTTCTTTGACCCGGAGAGGGCTCTTGAATCAATCTGTTGTAAGCAATTGTAATCACAACTGCCTCCTCTTGAATGTAGACATTTGCAACTAATTGTAATGCTTGATGAACATACCTTAATGCAATGCAAGTTAAATGGGATGCTAGTAGCACTCTCACACCCTCATTTTGCACAAAAAATATTAAACATGGATGTATCCTCATTCTTCTTTTAGTTAACCTTTATATTTAATTTATTTTGCAAACTCTACAGATATGTGAATTCCACCTTCTCTTACAAAATCAGTCTAATCTTCATATTTCTCCAGCCTGATGAGACCACCATTCTTTCTTTAACCCAAGTTGGCCTTTGTTGCAGGAATAAATCTGCCACACTGAGGGGCTAGAAATCAATTATTCTAAAATAAAGGTACTATTGTTCATGAAGAAATTGCCAATATAACTGAAAAATTAGTTGAAGGGGTGTTTAAATAGTTATACATTTACATTCAATCCTCTACTTCCTGGCTGTATCAAACCTTATATTGTACACTACTGCCTCCCTTTATTTTGCTTGACTTTTTGAACATATATCCCTGCTTCTTACCTGCTGCATGGGTTGATCAGAAGTAGAAATTGTTTGCTTTCTACTCACAGACTTTTCAGTGGAGAGTTCTAAGACCACAGAAAATGTTGCTCCTTTTGTAATGCTCCTTTGGCCTCAGATCTGATTTTGTTACAGGACTCAATCTGGATCAGCCATTGGGACTAGAGTTTTTGTCTTCTGAACTTTCAGACTCATACTGGAGCCCATCTTCAGGGAGTTTCTCTCTAGCAGCTGCTAAGATTGTTGGATGAGCAGGCACAAAACAGCTAGGGAATTGATTGAAGCATGGGAAACCTTTTTAGTCAACACTGAGTGCTGATTTATCACCAGCTTAACAAGTACTTAAAAGCCAACTTAATAGTAAATCATCAAAACCCCAATCAACATCTAAAAAGCCACATACAACAGACACCAAAAAATACTACACACAACACAGCACACACACTCAGAGAGAAGTTCCCTAAAGATGGGCTGCAGTATGAATCCAAAAGCTCAAAAAACAAAACCTCTGGTCCAGGTGACTGACCCAGATTGGATCCTGAAATTTTACCATGGGGCACATATATTCACCTTCATTCCTGATTTTGTTACTCCCTACTAAACGGAATTGGTTTTTCTTCTTTTTGGAAGTGGATGTTCAAATCCTATGAAGAGAAGTAGGGATAGTGAAAATCCTCTTTCCTCTTACCTTGTTAGTGACCAATGATCTTTTTTCTCTTTGCTTTTTCATATCACAATATATGCATTTTTTCATGTTCAGTTGACCATTGGGTGGTCAGGAAATAATTTTAAGAAGAATTATACATTGAATGTGTTTCTAACATGGGGACAGGAAGGGAAGAACATTTTTAAAGTGTATAGAAAGAAGAAAGCATCACCAACAAAAAATAGTTATCTTGGTTATTCCCCACTTTCTTTCAAAGACAAGACAAATTTAAAGCCCACAGCATTGGGGCTAAATATGGGCACAGGCAAGTTTTATGTCCCTGGTCTGCATTACTTACAAATGTAGAACTGTATTTCTTTTCTAAAGATCATAATTCAAATCAAACAAATTTCAATATGTACCATTTCCTGCAATCTAATGGATAAAGTGAATAGATGACATGTGATTAAATAAATACACAGAGTAATAAAGAGTAAATATCTAGAATCAACTGTTTCTTCATTTCCTCTTTCATAATGTGTACTGCATAATGTATGCCTACGAAATGTGACTTCATTGGGTTAAAAATGCTTAGTGATTTTCCCATTGCAGCACAACTCTACCAAGTTAGAAAGAATTGTCTTTAAAAGAGCCAATATGGAAAAATGAGAAACAAAATAAAACAGAAAGAGGTTGCATTAAAAAAAAAGGTGGGTTGTGAAAGAAATGGGAAGATTCCATTCAGAATTGGCAACTGATAACTTTCTGTATTTGTTGCTACTCAGTCTGAGCTCTTGAAGGTTATGAATCAAGTACATAACAGAATAACAGAACAGAATAACAGAGTTGGAAAGGACCTTGGAGGTCTTCTAGTCCAGTGGTCCCCAACCTTTTTTGTACCAGGGACCAGTTTCAAGCACAAACACTTTTTCAAGGACCGGGGAAGAGTCCGAGTTTGGTGGTTTGCTTGCAGACGTTTCATTACCTGACTAGGTCACATCTGATGTTGTTACCTAGTCGGGTAATAAAATGTCTGCCAGCAAACCACCAAGTTCAGGGAGCGCCTCGGCCCTGCCTCCCTCAGCCCCAACCCATTATCTCTAAATAGGCCCTGTTTCTCCATATCTTCTTTCTGTCCTTTACAACTTCTTTTCCTTTCCTTCTTCCCTCTCTTCTTCTCCCTCCCCTTTTTACCCCCTTTTCTCTCTAGTTCTAATTCTCTCATCTGTATTCCTCTCTTCTGTTGCTTTCTAATATTATACTTATTTTTCAAGTTATTATTCCTTTTCTTGGTTGTTTTTTCAAATCTTAAACTTTTCATTCTCTTTCCCCCCTTTCCTTTTTCCCCCCACATAATATTACTTGTTCATTAAAGATGGCTTCTTCTTTGTCCCAGTCTTCTTGTTCTGCAGGCATTTCTTGTTGTTTCTCATAGTTCGAGATCTCCATTTCTAAGAATTGAAATACGAAGCCAAAAGAACCTCTCCCTTCTTGTGCATCTTCTTTGTACTTATTAAGTTCCATTTTCAGTTCATTTAAAGTAGTGCCATTTTAAAACATTTTTAAATAACCACCCGATTGATTTTAGTCATTCAAATGCAATAACCAAAAATCCAGAGATCACCAAATAATCCAAATACTTCCAAGCTGTTTCTTCATGCTTCTTTTTTTCACTTTCTCTTTCTGGGGTTCTACTATTTTGTAGCCAAGTTTCAGTTAAAATGTATCTTTTAGAAGTCTTGTTGTTGTTTTACTGTAAATTCCTTTTAATTCCAGGCAGTCTCCTCCCCCCCCTTTTTTTTCCAGATCCTGCCCTTTTATTCCTTTTCTCTCCTTTCCTGCTTTTAAAAGCTTTTAAATATCCAGAAATCTTATTATCCCTTTGACATTTTATTTTCAGCTTAAATGCCTATTGATGTCAAAGTGGATTTTTCCCCCAATTTCTTATTTAGATCTCCTAGCTGTCAGTATAGGGAAAAGGAGAGAAGAAAAAAACCAAATCCTTTCCCTTTTCTCTCTCCTTCGCTGCTTCAAAATCTTCTTTGGGAACAATGTTACTTTTTTTTTTTTAGTTTAAATTCCAGGGTACCTTAGTTGTTGCTTTTGCAATTTAACCTGGTCAACCAAAACTTTCTCTTCTTATCTTCCTCCTGCACATTCTTTTCCAGTCGAGTTCTTCTTTGAGGTGGCCATTTCTGACCACCGCTGCAACCGCCTTCAGGAAAGGGAATAATGGCCAGCTGAGGAGGAGAGATGTGGCTCTCCTCAACCCTGCTGGCAGTCTCCCCCCTCTTCACCACCTCTACAGTGTGGCTTAGCCCCAAAACCAACTGGCTCAGGGCACTCCAGCAGCGAGCACAGATTGAAACTGCACACGATTGCGGTTTTGGTCTGTCCGAAAAGAGGCTCAAACTGGAAGTCCGGTTCCCTCCTCTTTTTGATTAGTTTCCATCCATTGCTTCTTGTCCTGCCTTCAGGGACTTGAAGAATAGGTTGATCCCCTCTTCTTTGTGGAAGCCCTTTAATATTGAAGCTCTGCTATCATATCACCCCTAGTCCTTTTCATTAAAATAAACATACCCAATTCCTGCAACCATTCTTTGTATGTTCTTAGATATTCATATCATTTAAGGTCTGTAATGTTGCTATTATTTGTGTTGTAATTCTTAATATGATTGAAGGGGAAATTTAGGGGGTAATGTTGCATTATCCATTGACTTTTAATTAAACTTCCATTTAAATGTGAACTAAATTTCCACAGAGAATGAATTCTATTATATTTTTGTTTTGACTTTATCCACTTGGTCACAGACTTATCTACTTTTGAAATGCAGTTCTCAGCAATCTATTCATGGGACAAGTGAAACAAAAAATTGAATGCTCATACTATAAATGAAATAATGGAAAGAAAAAAGAAGACGGGGGGAAAAACGGACATTCTGAATATTCTGTGTTCTGGAAATTCCTGATGAGTTAGCAGGTCACAGAACATAGCAGTGAAATGTAGCTTCTAATTCTGGAGGCTTACTTTATATAAAACCAGACCTAAAACCAAATACAATAAAGTTACAATATAACTTATATGTAAATATAACTAAGCTTAATCTTGCCTTGACAGGGATATTAAAAAGAAGGGATATGTCTCATCCTGTTTGGAATTCTATAAAATTAAAGATATATGAAGGTGATGACCTGTGTGTATAAATATAAATTTCCCAAGAATATTTGCCCTACATTACAATATTCTTGGGAAATTTGTACTGAACATTGAACTGATTCTGTGTTGGCCTTGATGTTGATAACAGGGTAAGGTATTTTTTATTCTTTCATGCTTTAAGTATTTTGCTATTTTTCTAAAAATAAATATTCCTTCCTTCCTTCTTTCCTCCCTTTTCTTATTTTCAGTAGTAAATATGGTTGACTTCAGCATTATTCTGTATAATCTTTTCCATAGGCAGCATAGAGATGGATTAAAGGTACTGTTGCTTGCAGTTTATGATGCTGAACAAAATATTTTAGTAACACTTAAGCCACTTTACTGAACTATTCACAAAACCATATCATAAGTTTTCCTAAAGGTTCTTTCTTTGGAAATAACATTTGTATTGAAAATTGAACTGATATGAAAGATGCTGATAATGACATTTTAAAACATCCAGCCCCTAAGGCAGACATAGGATGTTTAGAAAGGATTACTTATACGAATTTTCAAAAATGCTTACTGGTGTATTATTTGAAATACACTAGAGTAAGTACTGCCTTAGGAAAGGATGGACATAAAGTAAGAGACAGGCATTTTTTGGGAAACACTGATATTGAACATCAGCAAAAGAGGATAAAATTAGTAAACAGGCAGAACTCTTAATATTTCAATCATAGAGTTTACATTTTGTGATGTATATACAGCAGATGTTCCTTTAGTTTGGTCCATTATTTGAGGCTTATTAATCAATGACCTCTTGGACTGATATGCAGGACAGAATATGAGACTGAATTGCTGAATTATGTAGTTTTCGCAATGTTATGATGCAGTTTTTAACTTAAAAATAAAAGGACCAACATTCTTAGATACCAATAAACATATTTGTAGCTCAGGGTTGAAATGAGGGGTCCTTGGTGTTCTCTGAGTTTGGTTGTGTTCTTAGTTATGTAAAATCACTGAACCGGTAGTTACACCGATCGGATCCCACCCCTGTTGCAGACATTTCATTACCCAAACTAGGTAACATCATCAGCGCTAGCAATGATGTTACCTAGTTTGGATAATGAAACATGCGCATGAAAACAACCAGGAACAGAGAATATTAAGGAATCCTCACACTTTAGGGCAAAATTTACAAGAGTTTCTTGGGGGGAAATTAGGTTGCAATTGTATAACTAAAAGAAAGTATCTCAAGGGTAATAATTTTCTTTGACTTCTAGCCTTCATGGATGGAGAGCAGTGGAGAGAGAGGGGGGGAGGGAGAGGGAGAGGGAGAGAGAGAAAGGAAGGGTTTCAGAAAAGGAGGTCCTAATTGGCTCATCCTTTCTTGATGCTTTGGTACTAGGCAGAGTGAATGGTCTTGAGGGAAAGGAAGAAAAGCCACTACAAAGAAAATGGTCGCATAAAGGAAACCTGAGTCTGGGGAATAAGTATAACCTGAGAAAATGTTCTCAGAAAAGAACCCCCCTAGTTCCCAGGAAGATAGGGAAAAGGTGTCTATATTAAGGCCTGCAAGATTGATGTCAGTCCTTCAAGGTAGATCAGAATAGGAAACCAAAGTCATCACACCAATTTTACTTTTATTATAAAGATAAAGTAGCAGAATCTTGCAAGTCTGAAGGTTTCTTTGTAGCTCTTGGTAGTAGCTCTTTCTCCTTCCCTACAAGGCTAATGTAACTTCAGAGATATGTTTAACCTCTTCCTATTTCTCCTCTTCTTCTCTCAGGCTGAAACTCTCAACTAGAAAGAAACAAAGGAAGAGAGATTCAGGCTCATAATGGGAGGCTTCACTGCACCCCATAGTCAGTAGTCTCAAGAAAAAAATGGGGCAACAACCCCCCCCCCATCTCTCTTCTACCTTTCTGGGCTCAGTTTGGTGCAATGTTGACTAATCTGAGGCTTGTACTAAAGAGATCAATCCATCTAGAATAATTACTTCACTTAACCAGAAAACAGCTACCCAGAGCTGTTTAATGAAGTAACCTGGTTCCTTTCCTTCCCTTCCCAGAATTTAGTTGAAAAATATTTTTAAAAAGCTTCATATCCCTACGTCAAACATGAAAAGAATGAACTGGCATCTGCTGGTAACTGTGAGACTACTTAAACAATGGACATCCCAAGGACAGATCAAGGCCTGGGACAGAGGTCATGCTGGGTAAACTGGGAAACATTTGGCCCTCATTTTTTGGTTAATATTTTAAGAATATTTTTGCAACAGACTTACTTATTATGTTTGTCTGACTCTCTGACCAATAATTTAGAGGTTAGCTAAGAGAGCCATGAAAGCTTCTGAATAAATTTGTACATAAAGCCAGAGAGAAATTCAATATGTTTTTGTATAAAATGCATTAAAATGATCATTTTAAATTTTATTATTAGAGTCTACAGTTATTCATTAGTCTATCCAAGCTTAATTGCTATTACCAATGCATCCAGTATAAGCCAGTTCTTACATAAGCTTTAGCCTGTAATTACAAAATACTGTATTCAAATAACAAGTTCTGTACTCTTAACATACAGATTTTCTTGCTTTAACTTTGAAAATTCAATCACTATTTCTTTTAGATCCAGTTTTTCAACTACTTCATGCTTGACTGACATTGTGACAAATCCAACAGGACTCTCCCTGCACCATTGTTGAACTGAGATAAATTTTATCACTTTAAGTTTTAGAAGCTATGTTCTCTACTATCTATAGTTACTTGCAAACTTTAAAAAAAGGTTAGGGTTATACTGCATGATTTATGGTGTTTATTTTTCAGTAAGTAAAGCATTTTAAGTTAATAATTCCTCAGACAAGTTTTTTTCAAGCCTTTCCTTTTTATGTATTAATTATTTAAATAAAAGAACAAGCAAATGAAATGAAATTGGAGGGAAGAAAGAAAAAAATGAATGCAGAAATATAATATCAGTAAGTGGACAAGGAATTACTTACATAGTACAGCTAATGCTTAGTATCACTGAGGAGAAAGTAATCAGGAATGTTGAGAAATAAAATTCATATCTCCCCTATATATGCAATAGGGAGAAAAATGAAGACATCATCACTATTTTTATCTACATTTACATGTCATTTTGATTTCTTTACCATTGTTTTTCTCAAAACTTGGCAACCAACTTAACTTGTTTCCTAAGCTACTGGAAATATTGGAAAAGACTTCCAGCTTATGTCTATGGAAATTCACAGTCATCCAGATCATGGTTGACCTGAAGGTGCTTTTTTAAGAGGCAACTGGACTTTCCTGTTTTTCTTTGAAGATGTTTCACTTCTCATTCAAGAAGCTTCTTCAGCTTTGACTGGATGGTGGGGATGGAAGGATTTATATTCCTTGCAGATAACTGGTCACCAGCAACATGGTATATGCAGTACAATGCAGTGAGACATGTGCAGATCTGTATATTGGAGAAATAAACAACCACTTCATAAATGCATGGCAAAACATAGGAGAACAAACCCATCAGGACAAGATTCAGAAGTCCATCTGCATTTAAAAAACAAAGGCCACACTTTTGAAGATAGCAAAGTCCACATTTTGGACTGAGAGGACCTCTGATTTGAAAGAGGGATCAAATAGGCCATCTATGTGAAAATTGAGCAACGACATCACCTAGCTCCACAACACAGTCTTTTCAGCAGTTCAAAAAGGTTCCACACCCATTTGCACTATTCAGGTGACCCTGATGGCACACATAAATCTCCAAGTGGCCTCAACAACTCTCTACAATAATGCAAATGACCAGTTGTCTGCGATGAATATAAATCCTTCCATTCCTCACCATCCAGTCAGAACTGAAGAAGCTTCTTGGAATAAGATAAGTGAAATGTCTTTTTTTAAAAAAAACCCAAGAAAGTCCAGTTGTCTCTTGACAAAACCACCTTTGGGACTTGGAGCTAATGGAGCTAATAGCACTCAGCAATAGCATTTAGGATTATATACTGCTCCATAGTGCTTTACAGCACCATCTGGGCAGTTTACAATATGGAAGCATTATTTACACATTACTCCCAACAATCTGGGTAATCATTTTACCAACCTTGGAAGGATGGAAGGCTAAGTCAACTTTGAGCCCCATCAGAATCGAACTCCAGACTGTGAAAAGAGTTAGCCTGTAGTATTGCACTTTGATCATTGTGCCACCAGGGGTCTATTTGGGCTAATGATTGAGACTTCAAGACAACACAGAAAGCCTAATCAAAAAGAACATGAATCTCTCTTTCCTACAATGAGGAGAATCAATTAGCATCAACACCTTACAATGCATCACACAAGCCTTCTATGTAGATGTGTGTGTTTGCACGTGCATATATGCATGTGCATTGTGCATGTCTGTCTGGAGGATGTAAAAAAAATACAATCTCAAAAATGGGACAATATTTTTATGAACATGTTGCCCCCACTGTGCTGAACTACATGACATTTCAGTGAACCATTAAATGAACACACACACACACACACACACACACACACACACACACACACACACAAAGAAAGAAGAAAGCAAAATAATGGTGAACAATTACATGGGCTTTGATAGTAATTCAGTTATTTAATTAAGTTTGGATTCCTTTCAGCTAGCAGTGATATCTATTGGGACCTCCAAAACACATCTCCCCTGTTGTGATGTCTACCCTCTGGAATGAGATTCTCCCTGAAATGCCACCATGATGGTATTCTTGAAGATCTGCGCGAGGATGCCTGAGCTTCTTATTGGTCTCTGGAACATGCCTTATTGTTGTGGTCTGGATTTGCTATGATTTTTCATGTTTTTGTTCTGATTTTACATTTTGTTTTTGTATTGTGAGCCACCCAGAGTTGATTTGGAGTCAGGTGATGCCTAAGTTGAATAAATAAATAAAAAAATCTCTCTCTTAAAAACAAAAACAAAAAAGGAGGGTAACAATTGTAATATACGCATTTGAAATAACTGAAGATAAATGTGAATCAGAACCCAGCATATTGTTGTGTGAAGTAATATAAGATGAGAGGGGGAAAAAACTGGTCATTTCAGGTCTTCCATACTTTTGTTTGTCCATTTTTGTCCAGCTTTCTCTCTAATATGCATCCTAACATCTTCCCATCACCTTTTATTTTAACAGGAAGAAGGCATGACTAACCTACTCTTCCTATCCTATAAGATTTGCACCAAGGCAATTTTTCTGATTTTTTAAAAATCATTTTAAAATGATAAAAAAACGTGTTAACGAGCATTTTAAAAACTTTTAGAATTTGTACATCTGGATGTGAGGATGGGGTGAGAGTTGGAAAAGGCCATAGAGATCACAGACTTTGTGCAGTTCTAGCAGAGATTGAACATGTAAAATGAGTCAAGGGGAGAAAGAAGATAACTACAGGCTTTTTGTCAGAAAATTCTGTTACTCGGATGTTGCTGATGGTTCATAAACCTGACTCTGCTGTGCAATGTTTCCAAGGGAAAGATGTGTCTTGGGGCCCACTGCATTCAGAGTCATGATGATTCAGTGGTTAGAATGCAGTATTGCAGGCTAACTCTGCTCATACTGCCAGAAGTTTAATTCCTTTGATTCTGACCTCAGCCTTTCATCCTTCTGATATCAGTAAAATGAAAACCCAGATTGTTGGGGGCAATATGCTGAGAGTGCTGTAAAGCACTGTGAAACAGTATATAAGTCTAAGTGCTATGGTTATTGCTATTAATTCAAGCATTGTGAGAATATTAATGCCATATGCTGGGAAAATATCAATGGGTGAATTCTAGGGAGAGCAAAATTAAACAATTCTACCCCCATTTAATATTCTGAGTTGCTTTTGTGATTTACTCTCTCCTCTTCTAACTTATGAGCACACAGCTTCCTAGGAATGGAAGGAGAGTAGAACACATTTCTGGTAGCTCCAGTTAAGACAGAGACACCTCCTGGTTTAACTATTAAGAAGGCAGAGTTGAACACTTGTGACTACTTCTAAATAGTGTGAGTTAGAACTGAAAAATGTATTGAAGGGGCAATTGAACTTTGAGTCAATAAACCTATGCAATTGCTGTTGAAATGCACTCTGTTGCCTTCTTGGTTAGTGTGCCACTGGGGACACAGCTCATAAATTGGTTAAGTACTAGTCAGTCCAAGACTCTCCAGCAAAGCAGAGTGGAGGAAAACAATGTAAATCTCAGAGAGTAAAGTGTTTTAGTATTCAGCTTGGCATCACTTTAAAAGCCAAGTAAAATAATACATACTATTTGTAGCATCGAGGCATTAAATTATGGATGCTGTTTAGCCACCTGCCTTCCAGTAATATGCAATAAGGTGTTACCTTTATTGGTTCACTTTTCTGCCAACATAGGAACTTCCCGCTTTTAAGGGTATCATCGCTATTTTAAATCAAAATAAATCTAATTAATAACAAAGTGCATTTCAGACTGCTGTAAGCACTGTATTAAGTACCGGGGAACATAATCATTTTTCTTGACAGTAAAAATGAACAAAGATCATTTTGAAACATTACTAGTCCATTTGTTTGTTAACTATGAAGAATATCATTCTAGAAAATGAGTCAAATAATTCTGATAAAGCTGTTAATAACATGAAAATGAGGTGGGGGAGGGGAGAACCAGGAGTATTGGAATATAAATCCTACTAAGACATCACCCTGTTTAAGTTCATGACACTTCCTTCCAGGTGACTCCTCCCAGAAGTTCAATTGGTTCTGGAATCTTCTTGGAACTTCTGCAAGGGCTGTGTTGTAGACTGGAAATAGATGGTGTCTTATCCCTTCCTCTCTGTTGAGAGAGGGCTCCTCAGTGATAACATAAATGGCCTCTTTTACCAATGCCACTCTGATTCAAGTGCAATTTTGCAAGCTTAAACCTCTAAGTGGCCTAAAGAGCTCCTACAGTGCAAATAACCAAGTGACTGCAAATAAATACAATTGTTCCTTTCCCCCCTCCACCTGACTATCAGGTCAAAACCTATCCTTTCACCCAGAGGTGGTATTCAGCAGGTTCTGACCAGTTCTGGAGAACCAGTAGTGAAAATTTTGAGTAGTTCGGAGAACTGGAAAAAACCACCTCTGACTGCCCCCTCCCCAATCTATTCCTTGCCTCCTGAGTCCCAGCTGATCAGCTGGGTCTTCTTTTGTTGCCCTGCACAGGAGAATAGAGCTAGAAAGCAGGTTAGTGGGGTGGGGAGGGAATGGGGATTTTGCAGTAACTTTCCCCTGCCATGCCCACCAAGCCACACCCACCAAGCCACACCCACAGAACTGGTAGTAAAAAAATTTAATCCCACCACTGCTTTCATCCTTCCATCATCCAGTCTCAACTATCAGTATCTATCCAGTGGTGGGATTCAACTGGTGTCACTACCAGTTCAGTGACTACGTTTTGCGCACACAAAAGCAGGAAATAAACAACAGGTAAGAGCCTGGGTGGGCAGGTGGGCCAAACAGCAGCAAACACAGAACTGGTTCAGTGTCTGCTGCTCTTCAGAGCTACTGGTTCTATAGAGCCAGGCAGAACTGGTAGCACGTCATCCAGAGGTGGTATTCAGCAGGTTCTGACCAGTTTTGGAGAACCGGTAGTGGAAATTTTGAGTAGTTCAGAGAACTGGCAAATACTACCTCTGATTGGAGATTTTACAGTATCCTTCCCCTGCCACGCCCACCAAGCCACACCCACAGAACCAGTAGTAAAAAAAATTGAATCCCACCACTGATCCCACCCCTGTATATATCCTTCCATTCACCACCACCATCACATCACCATCACAACAGATGAAGTTTCTTGGATGAGAAATGAAATGCTCTTTGTTATTCTTCCTCCAGGGGGAAAAAACAATCCAGTTGCCTTTTGAAAAAAAGCACCTTCGAGACCACTATGACCTGGATCAGTGATCCCCAACCTTTCTTATGGCGCGGCCTGGTATCCCCAACCTTTTTTATTGCGCGGCCCGGTACCGGCATCAGCTGGGCGCCGCCATCTTTTTTTGATGAAAAAGTGCTTCCGTGACCTCACGGAGCACTTTTCATCAAAAAGATGGCGGCGCGCGTGAGCTTTCCGGTAGAAATGGCTTTCTACCTGGAAAAGCTCACGAGCGCTGCGCCGCCATCTTTTGATGAAAAGTGCTTCCGGTGAGCTTTCTACCGGAAAAGCTCACCGGAAGCACTTTTCATTAAAAATGGCGGCGCCCAGCAAACCAGCGGCCCGGTAGGACTTGTTCCACGGACCGGTACCGGTCCAGCGGACCGGTGGTTGGGGACCCCTGACCTGGATGATCTGGAGAATCTCCACAGACATTCTATCCCAAGACATTTGCTCAGAACTTCTCACTTGTCATTGCTGCCTTGAAGATGGTGATGCGACAAGGGAGATCAATTATGTAAAAAGGGTAAAAATACTGCCCAAGTATTTATGCTCATAAAGAGGCTAATTATCTGCAGAAGTCTGACCTCTACTTTTTTGAAATCTGTCTTGCCTTTGGAAAAAAAGGCATCTACTTTTCTATCCCATTCTCACCATGATATTGATTTTATTTTTATTTTTCTTTCAGCTGTGCTTTTCCAAGTAAGGTATAGTTGTGAGGTAGTCAAAGTGCTATATTTCTTGCTTTCTTTTTCTATCACTTAGCAGACCTCTTGCTGCCCCTGCCTTTCTGATTTGAAAAAGTCCCAGAAGAGTTTCCTCATACTGTCTTCTATGATATTCTGTGAAAGGTGGGGAATCAAGAGGGCTGTAAGACAATAGAGAGATAGGAAAGATAGGATTTGATGAATCCAATAGAATTTAAATGTGGGAATATTGGAAGAGGTTTTGAGGACTTGAATGGGAATAAAAGCATGAAGGGGCAAAATATTCTAGAGACAATTCTGTCTTTTGATAGTACTTCATTTAGTGACTGTTGCTGAAATAAGTCTGGTCCTCACACTTACTATTGTTCCTCACATTTACAATTGTCATACTATTCCTACAGTCTTAAAAATTGGAACACTTGGCAATCAGAATGTATTTATGATGATTGCAACATACCAGAGTCACAAGATCACTATTTGCCACTTCCCAGCTGGCTTCCCATAAGTCATATAAGTATATTATTTCTAATAACTATCATGTTTTTTAACCTATTGTTTTTGTTGTTCAGTCATTAAATTGTGTCCAACTCTTTACAACCCTTCCCTGTCTCCAAGAATTTGCCCGAATTCATGTTCATTGTGTCAATGTTATCCAACTATCTCATCCTCTGCCACAGTGGTGGGATTCAAAATTTTTCACTACTGGTTCTGTGGGCATGGTTTGTTTGGTGGGTGTGGCTTGGTGGTCATGTGACTGGATGGGTGTGGCCAGCTTGGCAAGGTGGTGCGAGTGATGTTGAGTTGGCCAGGCCCACTCAGTCACATGACCGATGCTGCAGAGAAAGGGCATTTTCTTACCTACCTTCCACCCCTCCTCCGCCCTTGGGCTGATAAAAAAAGCCCAACTAAAGATTGCAACTGCCTGCCAAGTCTGCCTGCCGAATGGGTTTTGTTTTGGGGTGGTTTTTGTTTTGCTTTTTGCCAGAAGCCCCTCGGAGATAAATTTGCACTGCCAAATCTTACTATACCTCGTTGTTGCGGTGCTGCCTGTTGCTGCTGAGGGTGCTGCTGTGGGCATCTAGCTGCCCAAATTGGTCACCACTGGCTCAAGGCGACTGTGAGGAGCAAGAGGGGAAGCCAAGGCACCCATAGCAGCCAACTTCACTCTCTCTCGCTCTGGTTAGGTGCTCTCTGTGATGACCCGGGGCATGGCATAAAGGCAACACAGTCACATAAGTAAGAAAAGTCCCTTTAATACCTCCAACTTTGCCCCCAATGTCCAGTTACCTTCAACTGGAGAAAAAACTCTCCAAAGAAGTCTTTAAGTGGAGGAAATTCAGTCGGAAAACAAAGCACACATACACTGTAAATAAAAATCTACACAAACCACGCTGCAGCAATTAACTGGACAGGGCAGGATAAGGAATTGCAGACTTCAAAGGCCAACAAAACACACACAGTTGGGAAGACACCAGGAACCCAGATAAGCCTCAACAAGATAGTACATGATTTATTTCCAACAAGTTGCTGTACGCAAACCCCCTTTTTAAACACTTTGTTCCAAGCTGCAGCTAATGAAGGGAATCAGAGCCCTTTCCTCCCCTGTAAACCATGCAACTCACGATTCTCCCTTCTCCATTCCTCCCTGCGTGCCCTAGGATGAAGAGGGCTGGATCTCCCTCTGAATTCCCTCTGCCTTGGTCTACCTCTCCCCTGCTCTACTCAGTGAGATTGTGCCCTTCCCCAGTTTCTTTCACAGTCAATGGAGCCAACCTCCCACTCCCTGTAAGCTGCTTAGTCTCCCCTCAGAATCAGATTCCAACAGGGGCATGTCACTCCCAGCGTCCACAAGGAGGGTGAGGGAGGGCACCTGCCCTCCCAGAGCATGCTTTCTTCCTTCTCCCGGTGGACGCACCTCTTCCATCCCAGCCCAACTTGGCCAGTCAGCAGGTGACCACATGCCCCGAGGCTTCTCGCCACCCCCCTTGTCACAAGATGCCTGCAGCTGCTGCATACTTTTTTTGGTGCGGCTAGAGTCCAGCAGCCGCATGAAAAAAGCATGCCCTATTCTATGTGCCAAGCTCAGCAAGTCTGAGCAGCCAGCACATAGAAGAGGGCAGTGCTGGACCATAGGAGAAGCAGAGCGGAGCCGAAGATTAGTAATTTTCACTGCAAGAAGCCTGCGACTGCGATGTGTTCTCCAGCCTTACCTAAAAAAGCACAACATGTGCCAGTCCATTGGAGAAGCGGAGCAGCAGCTACAGGATTCTCACACTGAAAAAGGGGCATCTAGAGCTGACTCTTTTTTGGTCCCTTTTGCAGCGCAAGGAGCCTCCCCCAACTGGGTGGCTGCTCTCCTCCTCCTCCTTGGCCAAAAAGAATAAACAGGCAGAGAACGAGGAGAGCAGTCGGCCAGTTGGAGGCTTCTTGTGTTGCAAAGAGGTGGCTTTTTGTTTGTTCTGTATGGCCAAGGAGGAGAACAGCTGCCCAGGGGCTGGAAAACATGCGGCAGTTGCATGCTTCTTATAGCGAAATTTACTGATCACTGGTTTCGCTCTGCTTCTTCAACGGTCTGGTGCCACCCTATTCTATGTGCTGGCTGCTCAGACTTTCTGGGCCTGGCACATAGAACAGGGCATGCATTTTTCGGTGTGGCTGCTGGACTCCAACCGCACCAAAAAAAGCACATAGCAGCTGCAGGCATCTCATGACAAGGGGGTTGAGAAGCCCCAGGACATCCGCCCACCCGCCTGCTGGCTGGCCAGGCCGGACTGGGCTGGAAGTGGCACATCCACCAGGAGAAGGAAGAAAGCATGCTCCAGGAGGGCAGGCAGGTATATGCAATGCATATGTGCAACAGCCACAGGACATCCGCCCAAGCTGCGCCAGGGTTGCCACATGGTAGGGAAAGCTAGGAGAGAGACCAGGGAAAGTGAGTGACTGCGCCAGAGGCATGGCCAGCCAGGGATCGCCACCGGTTCAGCGACCCACGCCAAATCACTGTGACCGGTTTACGTGAACCGGTGCGAACCAGTTGAATACCACCTCTGCTCTGCCATCCTCTTCTTTTTGTCTTCAATCTTTCCCAACATTAGGGGTTTTTTTTCCCAATGAATTCTCTCTTCTCCTTTGGTGACTAAAGTATTTAAATTTCAGCTTCAGTATCTGTCCTTTCAGAGAATAATCAGGGTTGATTTCCTTTTGGATTGACTAACTTAATCTCCTTGCATTCTGAGGGATTCTCAAAAGTCTTCTCCAATAGCATAATTCCAAAGTATCAATTCTTCCATGCTCAGTCTTCTTTATAATCCAACTCTCACAGCTATACATAACTACTGAAAATCAGTAGATGATGTCTCTGCTTTTTAACAGGCTTTGTAGGTTTTCCATAGCTTTAATTTCATGACTGCAAGTTGACATCTGCAGTGATCTTGGAGCCTAAGGAAATAAAATCTGTCTCTACTTCCATTTCTTCCCCTTCTATTTGGCAAGAAATGATGGGAGCAGATACCATCTTAGTTTTTTTAATGTGGAATTCCAAGCCAACTTTTGCACTCTGCTCTTTCATCATAATCAAGAGGCCCTTTAGTTTCTCTTCACTTTCTGCTACCTAGAGTGATATTGTCTGAATATCTGAGGTTGTTGATATTTTTCCTGGCTATCTTAATTCTGGCTTGTGATCCATCCAGTCTGGCATTACTTATCTGGCATAAATTAAATAAACAGCGTGATATACAGCCTTGTTGTATTCCTTTCCCTATTTTAAGCCAATCAATATCTGGTTCTAACTGTTGCTTCTAGACCCACATACAGATTTCTCAGGAGACAAGTAAGGTGTCTGATACTCTCATCTCTTTTAAAAAACTTGCCACAGTTTGTTGTGACCTAAACAATCAAAAACTTTAGTACAGTGAATGAAGCAAAAGTAGACGAAGCAGAAAGCAAGGAATACATTGCTTTCTTCATAATCCAATGAATGCTGGCAATTTGATCTCTACTTCTTCTGCCTCTTTCAAATCCACCTTGTACTTCTGGTAGTTCTAAGTTCACATATTCCTGAAGCCTAGCTTGACCTGTTGTATAAATAACATTATTTGTCCTGAACAGAAAGAGAAGATAACAAGAATAAAAGGAAATATGTAGGGAGATCTGATTGTTAAGCCTCCCTGGGAAAGCATTTGGCAGAATTTTGATAGAAAGGACACAAGAGGCAACAATGAGCAAATTTTCTGAAGTGCAATGAAACTTTGTGCTAGAAGGGGATGTGTAGAGAAGTGTTTTCCTCTCTTTCAGTTCATTGAGAAATGTATGAATGTTAGAAATATGAGACTAGTTGGGAATATAGTGAGTCCACAAACTGGATAAAATTAAAAGCCAGGTAAAATTGATCTACCAAAGAATTGTCTATTCTGTGAGAGAAAGCAGCATTAAAGGATGAAGGAAAATGGGAGATTAACTGACTATAAGACTTAGTGAACATACAGGGATGAATAATTTCTTGTATATACATGAAAAGCAGTGGTGGGATTTAAATGTTTTTACTACCGGTTCTGTGGGCATGGCAGGGGAAGGATACTGTAAAATCCCCAGTCAGAGGTAGTATTTGCCGGTTTTCCAAACTACTCAAAATTTCCACTACCAGTTCTCCAGAACTAGTCAGAACCTGCTGAATACCACCTCTGTTTGGAAAGTTTTCTTATTATTCTATTCATATAAAAGGAAGATAATACTGAATTTATGACACACTGCATGTCATACACATGTACCAATGAAGATTAGACCTAAAAATTGATCTGTTCCAGGTCTACATTATTGTGAATCTTGATTGACCCTCCCATTTTAAATCAAAATTTTTGAAGAAAAAAAAATCCTATGATGACTTTCAGATAAATATAGTGGTCAGTAGATTTTGTGTGTGTGGTGTGTTTGTAAGTGTGAACTGAAGAATTGTGACTTGTCCATAGTGTGGCAAAGTATTTTCTTTAGTAGAGTACTTTAGTCTGCTATAATGCTATGAGCAAGTAAATGAAAGCTGAATTAATTTTATATGAATGTCAGGGAACATTGCCTAAGGCCAAACCTTTTATCCTGGACTGAAAAATGGGAGCACTTTATAAATATCTTTTTATGGATTTGTTGTGTGTCTCTCAAGAAAGTTACCCTATTTTTGGACTCCCCAACTCCCTGGCCAATAACTTCATGAACATGAACATAGACTTGCGTTGATATACTTCACTTTATTTTATAACATTGTACTTTTGATATCATTCCATTTTGTGTAGTACATACATATTATCCTATACAATAAAGACCATACAGTTCCTTCAGTGTAGGAATTATTTGAAGTTATTATTTGACTAATAAAACAAAAAGCAAATGTTTTTCTTCCTCATCCAAACTTTGTACTTTATTTTAGAAGATTTCAAAATTTAAAGAGCATATCAGGATGTACAATAACAAAATATAAAGATAGATTGGTGGCCATACATGCAAATCCATGTGAGATATCAGAAGGACAAAGAACAATTTGGTTTCTGCATGAAAAACCATCAATTAGATAAAATTCTACAAGAAATGGAAAAGAAAATGATTTCAAGAATATATAACTTTCTACTAGATTTTAAAATGGAAGAGATGGTGGTCAAAGAGATGATGGTGGTATCGGCGAAAAATGTTGGCCATAATATAGACCTGGAAAATTGGGAGAGAATGTGGGGATCAAATTACAAATTAATTACATCCACAGCATACAAGGAAAATCAATACAAAATGTTCTACAGATGGTACCTTCCTCCCGCTAGACTGGCAAAAATGTTTAACTCAGACCCAAATTGTTGAAAATGTGGAAAAGAAAAATGCATTTATTTTCATACCTGGTGGATATGCCAGGAAGTGAAAAAATATTGGAATACAAATTAGACAATGGATAGACGAAATCACGAATCAGAAAATTGAATTTAATCCAGAAACTTTTTTATTAGGTATAATAATACAAAAATGCAATAAAACAGATAGATATATTATGTTACATATATTAACAGCTGCAAGGATTTCGTACGCACAACTCTGGAAGGAAAAAAGGGTTCCACCAGAAGGCATGGTTATTAAAAAAATAATAGATTGTATAGAGATAGACAGGCTAACGATGAAAATAAAAGACAGAGAAGATTCAATTTATTATAGGGCCTAGGATGCCTGGTATGAGTGGTTTAGAAATAAAAATAAAATAAAATGGCAATTAGGAAAAGAATGAGGGAATATGTAAATATGTAAATATACCATGGAGAAGATTGAGATGTAAGGATAAAAGATATTGATTTATAGTAAGAGTAAGATGCAATGGTAAAGGAATAAGTAAATACATATACTAAAAAATGTGAGGAAATGCAAAAGATGTCTTGATGTTGATAACAATGTATAAAGTTTTGTTTTATGTTTTTAAAATTTGGAAACTTAATAAAATTTATTTTAAAAAAAAATGAAACTAAACAATCCAAGATAATAAAAAATAAGAAAATAAAAAACTTATAAAGATCCTAAATAAAAGTGAAAACTTCTTTTAAGGCTCTAATAAAAAGGAGCTAGGCACATTAAGGCATATTAAGAAATCCACTATATGAAGAATTAGTAAAATCATACAGAGGCATTAAATATTGAGGGAAATAGCTTTCTTTTCATCAATATTCTCCTAAACATAATAGAAGAGATTTTGGTGTATGCATATTTAGAGAGTGTGGTATATTACAGGGATTTCTCAAGAACGGATAACACATTCTTGGGATATATTTAATTGCCTCCCAAATATAGTTGCTATTGATGTAACTGTTTATTAATGCTACTCTTTGTTCAGGCATAGGTAATTTATTGGATCTACCTGTGACACTTCAAGCTATTGCACAAAGCTATTGATGTAACTGTTTATTAATGCTACTCTTTGTTCAGGCATAGGTAATGTATGTGTGATTTATGAAGTAAGTTGGTCCTGTATTGTGCATGTATCTATTGAATTCTCCAAATATCTGGATGTCAGAAGCATGTGGATAAGAAGATAGGGAGAAAATCTAAGTTAGTAATACATGAAATTGTTTTATTTGCTATAATTGATAAAATGCTGTTTTGGATGCTACCAAAGCCAGCAGCTGATTTATCCTACTCTTATTCGTTATTGTTCCACCACTACCACCACCAGCCCTCATCTCTCAAATTAGCTGATGAAGAAAACAAGTCTTAATTCATCACTTGCCAAGGGCTTTTGAAATTATAGCAATGATCATTAATTTAGGAAGAAATTTACAAAACACTGTGCATCCTTATTTCCAACAGCACCATTAATTTCAGTCCCCAGTGCAGCTTTAGTTATACTACCAGGAGAGGGTTTTTTGGGGGAAAATTTCAACTTGTTGTAATGGAACTGAAGAAATTTTAATGGATTAGGTTCCCTATCCTTCACTGGAATTTTGTGACTACTTTTAAAAAGGGAATATATATTGGATTGAGGTAGAGAATTTTGGAGTTGGAAGATGACTAATGGATTCCTTTCCAAAGCATTGATGTTCAGGTTTTAATTATCATCACTGTTCCTCCTTTGTGGAGAGAACTGTTTAGCCTTATAATCATCAGCAGATAGGTAGGAAATTTACAAGAAAAACAGGGTGCTTCCTATTTTTCCATATTTCAGGAATCATTCAACCATCCCAATGTTTCATAGTTTGAATAAGGAAAAACACACTAGGAGAACAGATTGAGGAAACATTTATGAAAAGCAGATGGAATATCTACAGAGGAAGGAAGAGGAAGAGGAGGACTGCTAACTGAGAATTAATAATGACTTCAATTCTGTGTTGAAATGCTATTTTTCTACTCAGATATTGCATGTATATTATTGTTAATTATATCTGAAAAAATATTTATTTAAAACATTTTATTTCTACCACCCTCCAAAAGTATTGATAATTCTTGCCCCGCTCCCCACTTTGCAATGTAAATGTAAGTTTTCACATATAATTTCACTCATAAATTCTCTACAATTTGCTCCTCCTATAATTTCTCACTGCCATGTCTCCCTTTATTATTGATGGTGAATGGGATGTTGGGGCTGGGACTGGTGCAACTGGAACAAGCAAAGAAATTGCATTGTGCAATTTCACCATCAGCTCCAAACTTGCTGAAAATGATGGAAGGGACACTTCTGGAACTGAAAATATTAAGTAGAACATAAACTTTAGCATTATCCCAAATATAACCAAATATTCAAGCTTTGCTAGCAGAAATCTGACACCAATAAATTTCACACTAAAATTAACATTTTGCTGTAGTCACAACTGGGCCATGCTTTTTTTTAACTAATGTTTCTTTCATTCTTTTCTTTCTTTTTTATGAAAAGATAATAACCTGGAAGCCAGAGAATTACTATAAATCTTTTCCAATAGCCCTGCAAGAGGCAACTTTGCCAACTTAGTAACATAAATAAATGTTGTACAATATTATGTCAGGCTAGAACAGGTACCTTTTAAGAAAGGAAATGCATAAACAGATAGTAAAGCATTTTGTGTTATAAATTGCTTGCATTCAGTAGTTCCATGTCAACTATAAATTCAATTTGAACATTCTGTCTCTGTGATTTGTAAAATAAAACCAATTAGAATAGGTAAGTATCTATAATCTCATCCAAGTTTTTACAATAGTGAGATGATCTGGACTTAAAAAATATTTTTAAAGACTTCGTTTGGAAGAGAATCCTTACTATTACAGAGCAAACCTGTATCAAAAGTATCCTACTATTTATGTCCTTCTGTATTCAGAGAATGGAAGTTTATTTGATACAATAAGTCTCTGACTATCAGAAGTAGATATTCTTTTCATCACTCTACCAATGATATCTCCTGCAACTCCTGTACTCTATACATTAAGTGTATTCTCTGAGTGCCACAGGAGCGACAAAAAATTGAGGAAAAATTGCCTCACTTTTCTGTTGCAGATTTTTGAGGAAATCTTGTTTGCAGAACTCCCCTTAGGAAATTTTAGCATTTAATCCATTATGTCATTAGAAAGTAATGGTTAAGCACAGGAAATCAGAAGTCCAGGTAGTTCGCTTGAATATATAAGTTTATTGTATGTTAAAACTCTCTCCAAGAAACTGAACTACTAACAATCAAAGCAAATTGGAGATAGATAAGAATCAGTGGAATTCAAGGTGGGCTGAACTTGGATCTCTTGTGGATGTGAAGAAACGCAAGACTGATGTTGCATTTGACCCCTTCCTCAGACTTAGCCTGGCCAGCTACTAATATTTCTTAAACTTTCCTTCCTTCTTTCCTTCCTTCCTTCCTTCCTTCCTTCCTTCCTTCCTTCCTTCCTTCCTTCCTTCCTTCCTTCCTTCCTTCCTTCCTTCCTTCCTTCCTTCCTTCCTAAACTGGAAGATGATAATTATTTCCTCTGATGCAAGGAAAGAGGAAGATCATTCATTCTAGATCCTTAGATATCAATGTGATCAGGCCAGTAGGAAAAATGTGTAAAGCACAGAAACCAGAATCCAGGGTCCACTATAGGATTTCAGTGGAGTAGAAAGAAGATCCACTATTTATTGAAAATGAGTTTATTATAAGCTGAATCTTCTAGCCTTTAGCAATTGGAAAAAAGGAGTTAAACTGAAGTGCGCTCAATAATTTACTTCACAGTGAACAGTCACTGAAGTATAAACAAGAGGTTTGTGTGTATAAGCCTCATTGTGAAATTCATGATTTGACCTTTTTCCAAATCTTTGAATGAGTTTTTCATCCAATTTGTGAACTACAAGGGCTACTCCTGTTGCATTCGGCCATGATTCTCCCTCTGGTCTGCATTTTAAGCAGAAGCGCGAATCACTCCTATTGGCTGAGCCGCTTGACAGCTGAGTATAAAAGGGAGCTATCAAGCAGCATCGGCTGTTGCCTGTCAGCCAGCCACCTCATTAGCCGGTGGCAGCTGTGGGTAACCATTGGTTTGTTTAAAATAAATGTTAGCTGAAGTTTCATTTGTGTTGCCTCCATTTATTCCTGCCGCCTATTTAATACTGGTGACGAAAGTGGGATCAGCAAATTGAGGTGACCGAGGTGCAAATCACTCGAGCTGATTGTCACTATACAAAGAGCTGATTGCCACTACTAAATACAGAGCTGAGATCACTAACAAGTTCTGGCACACATAAATAAGAAAAGAAGATGGCTACGACTCCATCCTTTCCCTCCTTCCAACCTACATCTGAAACATGGGACTCCTATATAAACTGTTTTGACTGTTTCTTCAATGCTGCCAATTCTACCAGAGATCTCAAGCCATAGGAAGAAAGCATACTTCCTAAGCTTTTGCGGGACTGCTGTCTTTGACACTGCCACTGCATTGCTAGCTCTACAGATGGTCAAGTCTGTGACATGGGACAACCTTCAAGAAATCCTAGTCAACCACTTTGCACCAAAACCTTCCCAAATAGTGTGATGGCATGCCTTCTATAGATGGAACCAAGCTGAGGGAGAAACAACCGACATGTATATAGCTGCACTTAGAAGAGCCGCATTTCATTGCAGTTTTAGAGACCTGGATGACATGCTGTTAGACCAGCTGGTTTGTGGTGTTAGAGACTTCTGTTTACAAAGGCACCTCCTAGCCAAAGCCAACTTCATGCTCAAAATGGCAATTGAAGAAGCTCAAGCTGCTGAGCTGTCAACACTCTCAGTAGCAGAAATTCAAAGAAACCCTGCTAGCAAAGACAATACAGCCGTTCATTATGACAATGTATTCCCAGAATAATTACTAAATGAGGTGGGTGATGTAAATCACCTCAGACAACCAAGACCCACACAGAAAAAAATCTGATCTAGTGAAAACAAAACTCCACAGCCTCAGACAATGTGCATGAGCTGTGGTGGGAATCACCTCAGGGCAACCTGCAGATTCCAAAATGCCATTTGCCTGAAATGCCAGAGAAAGGGTCATTTAGCTAGAGTTTGCCATTCAGGAAGAAATCTCAACCAGCCTTCCTCTTTCCAGCCTTTACAACGATTCCAAAAACAAATAGAAAACTGCTTTACCCTAACTAGATCCTGCTACCAAGCTGAATCACTTTAAAAACATTCTAACCATTCACATACTAACAAAATCAATGTTACTGTTTTCATAGAAGGCCAGCCATGTTGAATGGAAGTAGACACAGGATCTTCACTATCCATTGTGTCTTGGAGCACTCTGAAGTGCATTCTGCCAAAAATGGTCAAGAAAAGGCTTCAGGGCTGCCAGCTATCCCTTCAAGACTATCAGGGACATTCCATTCCAGTCATCAGGAAAGGCAAGTTTATAATTCAATTTTAAAATTTCAAGGGATGCCTACCACTAGTCATAATTGATGGTTCCCTGCCTAGCTTGCTAGGATTAGATTGGCTTGCCTCCATCGGATTACATGTGGGAGGCATTAACTCCATTAGTGACCAGGTGGTAGATATCCCACTTAATGATTTTGCTGATGTTTTCAGTGATGACCTGGGCTGTTATGTGAGAACCCCTATTTCTTTTAATTTGGATCCCCAAGTCACACCCATCCGCCTTAAACCACATAGGTTGCCTTTTGAACTAAGCCCAAAAGTGGATGAACAACTTGATAAATTGATAGTCCAGGGAGTCTTAGAACCTGTGGATTTCGCCAAATGGGAAACCCCAATTGTTACCCCATTTAAAAAGGATGGCTCCATAAGGATATGTGCTGACTATAAATGCACAATTAATAAATCTTTACAGATTAGTGCCTGCCCTGTTCCTGTCATTCAGCACTTGCTCCATCCCTTGGGAACAGGCTCCTTTTTTGCAAAGCTGGACATGGCTCAAGCCTATCAACAACTCCCTGTTGATAACCTCACTGCTGAGGCTCAGATTATAGTCACACACAGGGGTGCCTTTAAATGCAAGTGCCTGCAGTTTAGAGTTAGCGTGGCCCCAGGGATTTTTCAATGCCTTATGGAATGTTTGCTGCAAGGCATCCCAAGAGTCATCTGCTATTTTGATGACATACTCATCTCAGCCACTGACAAAGCATAACTCATACAATAGAGTACTAATGTGTTTTCAGAAAGCAGGACTTAAACTCAAAAGGGACAAGTGCACCATTACTGCCACCCAAGTGAACTTCCTTGGTTATTGCATAGATGCTGCTGGTATTCATCCCATCAAATCCAAGGTACATGCGATTCATGATGGTCCAACACCTACCAACAAAACCGACCAACAATCCTTTCTTGATCTACTAAATTTCTATAGTTCCTTTTTACCACATAAAACTTCAGTAGCATAGACTTTTAGACAAGCAGGCTCCATGGACATGGGGCCTAAAAGAAGCCTCTGCATTTAAAGCTGTCAAATCCCTATTGACATCAGACAGTGTTCTTATCCAATTTAACAAAGACCTCCCATTAGTATTAGTGACCCCGCTTTTGGCATCAGTGCTGTCCTAAGCCACAGACTGTCTAACGGCCAGGAAGCACCCATTGCCTTTTTCTCAGGAACCTTATCACAGACTGAGTGAAACTGCAGTCAGATTGACAAAGAGGCTTTAGCAGCAGTGACATCAGTTAAAGAATTCCACTAATTTCTTTAGGGCCATTATTTTGATTTAGTTACTGATCACAAACCTCTATTAGGAATTCTTTCTGGAAACCGTCAAATCCCTCAGGTTTTGTCTCCCCACATGACCAGATGGACTTTATTTCTAGCAGCTTATTGTTACACTTTATCACACTGAGTTGGAAAGCACCTAAGCCATGCCAACGCTCTCAGTCGCTGCCCGTTGCCAACCCAAGTGGAAGATCCAGCCCCAACAACTTCGGTCCTCTTGATAGATGAACTCCACCTGCCTCTTACAGCTGCTGATATTGCATGCCACTCTGCCAGGAATAAGGTAATTACTCAAGTCTTGACTGGATAGGAAGGGCCAAGGGTCCCTTTGCCACTGAATTCCTGCCATTTCAGGCTTGCCAGCAAGAGCTGTCTTCCATCCAGGGCTGTTTGCTCTGGGGTAGCAGGGTAGTCATTCCCCAAAGGCTGCAATTTCCAGTCCCTAAAGTTTTACATGAGGGACATCCCAGAATAGTTAAAATGAAGGCGTTGGCATGAAGCTATGTATGGTGGCCTGGCATGGATGCTCAAATCTCCAAATGGGTTGGCAGCTATCATCCCTGCCAGGCAAGCAGGCCAGCCCGTCCTACTGCCATCCCAGGGGAATGGGAAAACTCTAGGACACCTTGCTCCAGGATCCATATTGACTTAGCAGGCCCCTTTCAGGGGCAGACCTTCCTGGTTGTTGTAGATTCCTTTTCCAAATGGCTTGAGCTGGCACTAATGTCAACCACTACCTCTGAAGCAGTGATCAGAGCCATGCAACACATGTTTGCAACCATGGGCTACCAGACCTGTTAGTTTCAGACAATGACCTCCAATTTCCTTCTACCACATTTGAGATGTTCCTTGCTAATCCTTGACAGCCCCTTTTCACCCAGCTTCAAATGGCAAGGCAGAACAAACTGTTAGATTGGCAAAGGAAGCCCTAGGAAAAATGGGGCCCACTAATTGGCAAGTCAGGCTGGTCAAGTACCATATTACCCACCCACCCCGTGCTGCCATTCCCAGCAGAACTTTTAATGGGCCACCATTTGTGGACCAATCTTGACAGGCTGCATCCCAATTATTCACCAGCCATGCCCTTAGACTCTTCTAGCCAGGTCAGGTCCTTCATTTTAAATGACCCAGTGTACGCTAGGAACTCTGCTGGAAACCCCTTGTGGTTGCCAGGCCTGACAGTAGCAGTGACAGGCCCAAAATCCTATAGTGTCCAGATACAAAATGGCCAAATATGATGTCACCATATTGACCAGCTAAGGGGGCATTGGAGTACCTCTACAGGTTGCCAGCCAGACAAGGCCCGACCAGAGATTTTCCAACCTGCCAACACAAGACCCAATGAACCCGACCACTAGGCGGACCTACCTTTGAAGACATTCCCACCATGCCCTGAGTCGCCTGAGGCCAAGGTTCATTCATTGCCTTTACTGGAGAAGAGTAGTCCTGCAAGAGATCTTCCTTCAACAATTCAGACTGAACTGTATAGGTAAGGGCATTTGAGACAGCACCCAGCCTACATGAAGGACTATGCATTGTCCATTCTGGGAGAAAGGAGTGTTGCATTTGGCTGTGGTTCTCCCTCTGGTTTGCATTTCAAGTGGAAGCACGAACTGCTTCTATTGGCGGAGCCGCTTGACAGCTGAGTATAAAAGGAAGCTGTCAAGCGGCATCAGTTGTTGCCTGCCAGCCAGCCGCCCTCTTACCTGGCAGCAGCCATGGGTAACCGTTAGTTTGTTTAAAATAAACGTTAGCTAAAGTTTCACTCGTATCACCTCTGTTTATTCCCGCCGCTTATTTAATAACTCTGAGCAATGCTTTTTATTTCTGAAATGAGTGATTTTCTAATTTTTAAGTTTGTTTATATGAATGTACCTGAGTTGTTATTTATTTATCATTGGATTTATCTAGCTATACTGTTTCTCTGTTTCTATTTTATTGTAGTGTACTTTGTAAAATGAAAACATTTATTGTACTGTTTGGATATTTTGTCAATATGTGTGTTTGTGTAGTGTTTATTGTGAGCTATTAGGCAACACAGAGCAGCATTTTAAAATCAGCTTGCAGATGTTATTAAAATCAACCAAAAAATAGATATATTTTCAGAGAAGTGTATTGTGTTTCTAATAATAACATCCCTTCACCAAGAAATGACAAAGTTGTATTCTTTATGCATATCAAAGCATGTTTTATATGAAAGATGTAGCATACCAGATGAGACTCATTATGGCCTACTATATAAAGGACACATGTACATATATGCACACTTGGAAACTCATTTGCAAAAAGATCTTCTGACAGAGTACACATTGATTGAATACTTTCTGCCAATTTATCTAATTAAATATTGGGTTGAGATAAATACTTCTTTTCTTTTCTTTTCTTTTCTTTTCCTTTCCTTTCCTTTTTTTCCAGTCATTTGGCCACACCCTGAAATTTTGCCACAGCCTGCAAAAGGGATGGGAGGGGTGGAGACATTGTGGTGGTTGCCTAGCAACTTCATTACTTTCATTGCCTGCCACAGGTAAACTGCAGAATAGTAAATAAAGAGGGAGATTGGCTCCTAGCTGGAGATGAGAAGTAACCTTGGCTTAGCTTAGTGAAGAGCTAAGTGCTTGAAGAAGAGAGCAAAAAAACCTCATCTTTTGTGCATTGCTTGATGCCTAGAAAGATATATGACCACGTGATCTTCCCTTAAACTAGTATGGAGTTTGATGACAGTGTCATGTATTTTCTAAAAAACATACACATAATGATTATATGAAAAAAAACCATTCTGCACAGTATATGTTTACAAACCTGTGAATGGATAGACCTACTATGTGCTGGGGGAAAATATTATGAAGTACTCTCCTTTAAAATTCAGGAATAGCTTCCTTTACAACAAATCAATATTGCAAGCAGATCTCTGGCTCAGGCTAAGAATGAGGCCTTCTGTAAATTTTATGCACAGTGCCTGATTATAAAGAAAATCTATAACTGAGTGCTATGCCTTAGAGTGTATAAGCCAAACTTAGACTAAATCCATTTGAAAAATAGTCCGCAAATCATCTTGTTGTTGCTAGACTTTATAATGTAGTGTTTTCTCCCTTGTCTTGTTTATATCTAAGCACTGTCTTCTCAATTAGATTTCTAAAATCCAATGTTGATTAGATTCATAATTTAGTGTACCCCATTTGTATTCTTCCCTATCTATCAGGTTTCCTATTCAGCATTACTGTTAGATGGACCTCCTTTTTTTTTTTAAAGTTTCAGATTAGTATCTTTGAGACATCTGTTTTCTTGATATGGAGGTTTAAAACTGGCATGAAACCCTGGGGTGGCTTGTGGCTTGAAAGCACATCTTCTGTCTTTTTTAACTTTGGGGATTTTTTTTAACCTTCTAACTTTTAACTCTGTTTTTAATATTGTTTTTAACTGTGTTTCTTTTTATGGTTTTAAGAGTCACTTAGGTGAGATGAATGGTGTAGAAATGTAATTGATAAAATAAAAAGTAAATAAAATAAATTATAGAGGACCAAGAAATGGTGAGTCAGAGAAATTAAAAAGGTAAAAGAATGCATAACATTACTATACATTTATAGCAACACCATTCATTAATTTTCTCTGTATCTTTATATTTCTGCAAATCATTTGCTTCCCTCATGCCCATGCATTACTATATGCACTGCTTTATATTCTTTAAACTTCTTACATTTCTCTTTTCTAGGATCTCTCTACTACTACATTCAGGCACAATTTTCTCAATCTTCTGCTTTTCTTAATCCACTCATTTCTCCCTTCATATATTCATTTTGCAATTCAGTCTGCATTCATTTTCTCCTATAACCAAACCACCTCTATGTACTTGTTTCAAGTTGGTTACTTATTTTTGTATTCTGTCCACATTCATTCAACCCACATACATTCTTGACCCTATCTGTTCTGGTCTCAGCACATATAGACTACCTACATAACACCTTCTATTTTCATTCAATGTCCTTTTATGTTACCCCTAAACATACTTCTTACTTCTTTATGGCTAAAAGCTTGATGTTGTATTAGCCTCTTTTGCTTTGTTAAACTAGCACCCATTCTTTACAACAAACCACATACTATCCACTACCTTTCTACCACTATTTGTATATATTAAATTTTCTCCATTCATTTTAGCATCTTTATTGAGCATTATATAAATATACACAAATGCAACTCCTTGCTCTAGTTTTTCACTCTTTATGTATCATTTGCAATTAATTACTCTCAGTCAAACACAACTATGTTTGTCTTTGGTACACCCATTTACAAATGCACATTCCTTATTGTGTCATACAATCTGTTTAATGTGCATTGCAAGTCCAAGTTCTATGCCAACCATATGGATCACCTGCTTATAAATATGCAAGTATATTAACATTCTCAATATCAGAGGTTTTTCTTATCCATTTTTCCCAAGATACATAATACTTTTTAAGTATCCAACATACCACATTCCCATACAGATTTCTAGAGTATTCCTTCCAGCATTATCTCATTGTAGTTGCATCCCTAATTATTTTATCATGTTTATTTTTAATTCTATTCAATTCTGCTGGAGACTTTGTGTTTCTTGGAAAACAATGTTTTATCACAATTGGTCTGCAGTTTCTTAGTTTTTTTTAATCTTAACCATTCATATTCTCTTTAATTACCTTTTATTGTAACTGTCTTTATCTCTGTATTCACATAACTTTCTTTCATAATTTATTGTAGCAATCATTTATTAAATTATTTTTCCCTTTTGTGCAGTTCTTTTACTTCATCATTTTCAAAACATTCTTTTTTCATACTTCCCATTGTAGTAATGACACATATTTCTGTGATGCTCTGTGCATAATTATTTTCACCCGGTTCCATGTGATTTCCATATTTTCTTTCCTTACAATTGCTTTCCATTCCTTCTACTGAAAGATTAATCTATCTTCAAATATTTTTTATGTACAGGACTTTCTTTGTTTGCAAAAGTTCGGCTTTCAGTGTAGTCTTTCCTTTTTTCTGTTCATTTTCCCAGGGTCCACTCTTGATATTCTCAAAAGGTAATCTGTTCCAGAACATCTCATCACTTCCTAGTTCTTCAAAGTTGCTTCAATTTTTAATCAGAAACAATTTAATCAACAACACTTGAAAATGTGAAACAATTGAATCAACATCAGTTGAAAATGTTATTCAATCCACATATACCACATATTTGAAATAGATTTTATTTTAAAGTAGATCCTCACCAAAGAATCATCATTGTTATTCATTGTTGAGCTGCAATGGCTCAATAACAGTTTTCTCTTTTCATTCCAATCCATCCACTTGTGTCACCAAGTGGAACTTTTTTTTCTGGATTGCATACGTCCAGGAACTTGTACAATGTTCCCCAAGATTTGTATTAAAGTTTTCCATTACCAACATCCACTAAAGGCTAGCAGGTGACCTACATACTCTTGTTTTTATATGCACCCATGACACTTAATTAAGACTAAGTTAATATGTTCTGACATTCATTTTAACCTTGTTTATGAGTGGACCATTTTTATTCAGCTCTATTAAATCTTTCTCCTGGTTTCAGATAATACATCGATTTTTATTCCCTCATGTTATTTGCTATTGCTTATTTTATATTCTGAGCTATAATTTTCTATATGTCATAGTCATCACCAGATGCTCACATAATGCTTTTGAGTAATATTGAGAAGCTGCAGATTAGAATACCAGCTTTAGCCATACCATCACTGGATGCAATGTTCCCTGCTAATAGCAAGGACAGTACCGGTTATTTTGGCAGTGTGCCACAGCTGGAATCAAAACTCCAGTTTTCTCCAAGTACCAGTATAGAAAGAAAGATGGGTCAGTGTATGATAGGAAAAAAATCAGAAGGACTCTTCATAGCATATCTTCTGACTAATACATTCAAAGGCATAAGCTTTGTTGTAACTCATGCAAGTTTATGTGTTTTGCTAGTCAAATTCTTCCTGATTACAGGCAAATTAGGCTCTCAAGTTCAAAGATTTCCTGGCAGACTAAAATACTGTTGACTGTATCATTCAAATGGATGAATGGGTAGATGATAGGTAGATAGATGATAGATAGATAGGTAGGTAGGTAGATGATAGATATGAATATTCTTCCAGTTAAACAATAGCTCAGAAAAAGTGCCTACAGAGTATAGAGTACTAGCTTTTTGTGCGGCACATTTAGGACATTAACTTGGATTTTTATTTAGATGTTACTTTTGTTTATCTTGGTAGGATATTTGCAAATCTGGCACTCATTGAGGAAGATCACTACGGGTTTTATTCTGCTACTTGTTCCTGACTAAAAGGGGGCACTCATATCCATTTCTTATCAAGGAGACTCTCTATATCTTAGAGTAGAAATGCATGAATATTTTCAGTATCACTTATCTTTATATTAGCATCATGTTTTTCAATAAATCATCCCCATTTACCTACCTAATATTTTTTTTTTTCTTACAAGGTACTAACTACAATTTAAGTTTGCCCTGGATGTAATAGAACATCTTGGCCAGATCCCATTTTGTTCCTTGATAACATATATACTTCAAAGGAACTAGAATAAATGGATCAAAAGTATTCTTCCACAATTTTTGAATAGCAGAAATCCCTGGTGGTGACAATAACATCATTATTTAAAAAATCCTATAGCAATGTATTCTCTTGGATTTAATTGAAGCATGACCTCCAGGGAAGCTTCAGCTCACTAGAAAGGTGATTGTATAAATCCTTTACCACAATGTAACTAAATAAATGTACAAGCAACACATGCCACCCATATGAATGTCACTGGAATTCTTGAAAATCATCTGAACCAATTTCTAAACCAATTGTCTTTCCTCAAATAGAATGAATCTAGTAAGATTCAATCCAGAAAGAAATCACTTTGGAGAAAAAACAAATCTAGTCACATTGCCAACTGCAAAAGCCGATACAAAAATTTATGCCATCAGATAAAGACTGAATGCACCAATTATCACATTAAACAAGAGGAAAACCTTCTATGCACCAATTCTACCTGCGCTTTCTACAATTTTGTAAACAACAAACTAAAAGACTCAAGGTCCATCCCATCCCTGAAAGGACCTAATGGTAAAGACTGCAATGATGACACTATTAAAACCAACCTCTTTAACACATTCTTTGGCTCAGTATTTGTAAACAGCAATGGATCATGCCCAGTATTTCCTAGTTGAAAACACAGACAACTACAATGATCTAATACATATCGATTTTACAGAAGACAATGTTGAAAAAGCACCATGCAATCTAAAACCATCTCTATCTATTGGACCGGATGGAATATGTGCCTACTTCTTAAAAAAGCTATCTACTGCCATAGCTGAACCTCTAAGCATAATCTTTGAAAAATCTTTCAGGACCAGCTCCTTGCCAAACCTATGGTCACAAGCCACGGTCATCCCCATCTTCAAAAAGGGACACCCCAACCCACCTTTGAAATTAGTCTGGATGGAAGGCAATAAACAGACTCAGATTATTCTGTTTGATTAATAGATTGTTTATTTATCTTACCTCTCACCAAGAAAAACTAACTTTGTCCTTTGAGAGAGCTTTCTGATGCAGCTTGATGTTCAAGTGGCATCATTATTGTTGTGGTTTGTCGCATAGTCAGGCAGAAATTTAGCCTGGATTTGACACTTTTATCCACCTATCAAGTTCTTCCCAAGCACCTTGATAGGCAGATGTTGTTGCAACATGGGATTGGAAGTATCATTGCAGGATGTAAACTGTTCCAAGTAAACCTGATTTTTGCAATTGGTTGATGGTGATTTTGTCAGTGCCGATGATGTCAGTTATGATTGTTCATCACATAATCACCCAGATATTTACTATTAGTATTTATATTATTATATATTATACTGTATACATTATATATTAGTATATATTAGTAAAACCTATGGTCACTGGCCACGGTCATCCCCATCTTCAAAAAGGGAGTCCCTAGCCTAGTTGAAAATTACAGACCAATCTCCTTATGCTGCGTCACCTGTAAAGTCATGGAATCAATTATTAACCAACCATTATTATCCATTAACCCCCACTTAGAGACAAACAACCTACTCTCTAATAAACAATTTGGTTTCAGGAAAAAACTATCCTGTAATCTGCAACTCTTACACTGCAAAAACATATGGACTACACAGTTTGATCAGGGCAAAGAAATAGACTCAATTTACATAAACTTCTGTAAAGCCTTTGATTCAGTGGTATACAACAAACTACTCCTAAAACTAAAATTTTATGATATCTCTGGTCACCTTCATAACTGGATAGAAGCATTCCTGTCAAACAGACAACAAATGGTCAAAATTGGGAGTGTCCTATCAAATTCTGTACCTGTCAACAGTGGTGTTCCCCAAGGCAGTATTCTTGGACCAGTTCTCTTCATTCTCTACATAAATGACCTCTGTGATCATATTAAGAGCAACTGCATTCTCTTCGCTGATGATGTAAAGCTATTCAACACCACCGACAATACTGCTACCCTTCAAAAAGACCTTGACTATGTATCAGAATGGTCAAACAAATGGCAACTTCAAATCTCAACAAATAAACTCTCCGTCTTACATATTGGCAACAAAAATCGGAAAATAAAATATAAGCTGAATAATCAAATTCTGTAAGGACCTTGGAGTACTCATCTTAATGACCTAAGTGATCCAAAAAGGCATTACGAGTTGTTAAATTAATCCTACATAGCTTTTTCTCTGGTAATATCACACTACTAACTAGGGCATACAAAACACTTGCTAGACCAATACTTGAATACAACTCATCAGTCTGGAACCCACATTACGTATCTGATATTAATACAGTTGAGAAAGTCCAGAAATATTTCACAAGAAGAGTGCTCCACTCCTCTACTCATTGCAGAATACCTTATGCCACTAGACTAGAAATTCTAGACCTAGAAATCTAGAACTACGCCACGTTCGGTCTGATCTAAGTATAGTATATAAAATTATATATTGCAATGTCCTACCTGTCAATGAATACATCAGCTCCAACCATAACAACACAACAACACACAATAGATACAAACTCAAGGTTAACCCCCACGGAAATACAGACTTGATTGCAGGAAATACGACTTCAGCAACAGAGTGATCAATGTCTGGAATACTCTACCTGATTCTGTGGTTTCTTCCCAAACCCCAAAAACTTTAACCTTAGACTGTCTTCTATTGACCTCACCCCTTTCCTAAGAGGTCTGTAGCATAAGCACACCAACATGCCTAACGTCCCTGTCTTATTGTTTCTTTTTATTTTTCTTATATGTATCCATTTTATGTACTCATAACTATGCCTATACTTATACCTGTAACCTTATAAGCGCTTGAGAAAATAAAATAAAATAAATAAATAAAAAAAGACAACAACAAAGAGAATTCCTCATTCTCAAACCCCAGCTCATTGCAGAGGGTGTTTGTGGATGCCTTTAAACTGAACAGTTTTCTACATAAATTCCATAAGGCATCTCAGCATCTTCATTGACTTAGAACTACATTTTTATTTCACCATTACTCTGTCTCAAAGTAGCACACATTCTCACATGTAGTGTTTCTAGGAAAACAATCCTATTTAGATGCTGTGGCAATAACAGCCCTGGAAGGAATATTTCTATTTCTTAAAAGCTAGAGATATATGCATAAAATAACTCCTCTGGGAATGTTAAAATTTTCCAGGAATGTTTATATACATTATAAGATGCATAGCTAAAAGAATAATAAAAACAACCTGAAGAAATTATTATTTGATTTAAATGACTGGTTTAATGTATATCTCATGATACTCTGCAACTAGGTCAGACATTTTAATACCACTCGATTATGAACAGGGGTGGGCTTCAAATAATTTAACAACCGGTTCTCTGCCTGTTGCTGGGTGGGCATGGCCATGGTAGGTGTGGCCTAGTTGGCCTCCTGCATCACCCTGGGAATGAAATTGGGATGCAGGGAGCCCATTTGCACCCTCCCCGGGCTCTGGAGGCTCTCTTGAGGCCAGAAACAGGCCATTTCTGGACTTCTGGGGCCTCTGGGAGGCCTGTTTTTTCCCTCCTTGGGCTCTGGGGGCTTTCCTTGAGACTCTGGGAGGCCCATTTTTCACCGTCCTGCACTTACCTGCAATCCAAAATGGGCCATGTGGGGAGTCCTGGGGAGGGTGGGATGGGCAGGGCCAGCCAGTCATTGTAACTACCAGTTCACCGAACCAGATGTAAAATTAACATCCAGTTTGGCCAAACCTGAGCGAACCAGCTGAAGCCCACCCCTGATTATAGACACAATTGTGTTGATTTTTTTAACACTAATACAAAATCACTGGCTTCCAACTTTTTATTTCTTTACAGAGCAGTCACTTAGGAAGATGAATCACTTAATACTGATGTCTCCTCCATGTCTTACTGTTGTTGACTGGTTTTGTGGATTCTATTACTGTCTTAAGATTCTAGTGCAGATTCTTTGATCTACTCTTGGCTGCTTTTATTTCCTTTAAGTTTAAGAAATATAAAGCAGTGGCCACCATCTAGTCACTTCTAAGATAGAAGAAAACACTCTAAGCAAGGCAAGGAATCAAACTTTTTTAGAAGTAACTGGGATTTCTACCTTTGCTTGTCTAACAATATTAGAAAAGTCATAGTAGATCAGCCCAAAGGAACCTCTGCCCCCCTTGTTCAACAACCTATTTCCTACAGTAAGTCATGAGAATTTTACTCTGCTAGTCATTGCCAAATATAAAGGGTGGTGCTCATCTCCATTTCAAGGCCATTGAAATGTATCTGGCCATGTGGACAGCATGATGTCATGAAGCACTCTTACCTTCTCACTGAAATGGTACCTATTTATCTACTGGTATTTGTATGGTTTCGAACTGCTAGGTTCACAGGAGCTGGCAGAGAAGGCTCACTCTGTTACATGGAGCTCAGGTCTTGAACCAGGTCTGCCAGCTTTCCAACCAACAAGCCCACATCTTAACCACTGAGCCACCACACTTCCCCATGTCTGACGGTACCCAAGGGGAGTCCAAGCAGAACATGAGGGTAGTAAATATGATGGCTAGGAATTATTCATAACTTTGTATTTTGAATCAGGAGAGATGATACACTTCTTTAATTTCTTTTCTTTTTTTAACAAATTTAATTTCTTCTTTAATTTCTACCTAAGGTATGCAAGACAGGCCTCAGGCCTAGAAAGGCAAATGTAATCCAAAACACTCTTTGTGAAAGATTCAGAAAAAAATGGTGGCTATTCAGTGGCATAATTTTTTCATACAATTTATTCTCCCATAGACATTCTATGTCATGGACCAGAATATTGCCACTGAAATTCCTCATAGTGACACTGAATATTGTCTCAGTAATTGATTCAATAGCTTAACTGGAAGAATCTCTTTGCATGGTCATTAGGTGAATTTAGACTCTTACATAATATTAGTAAAATCATTAAAGTCAATTATTATCTCACTGGGACAGTGAAGTGGCAAAAGAGAGAGTTAATCTTTAACTTTCTTCCCAGCAGCATTATGATAATTACATTATAGTAATTCAGAACATCATCATATACATTGTCCTAGGAAACCTTGGACTTCAATATGGATTTCAGTCTAGCTGATACTAATTATATTGGTGGGGGGAGAGCGAGAGGGAGGGAGAGAAATTCAAATTTATATGTATTCCTTGCAAGAAAAAGAGAAAATCCCTATAAGATTTCGTGTATTTTTTTTTAAAGATATGCACTTGTTTCTCAATAGTAAAACCAAATGTTTGAATATCTGAATTGTGAGTTGGAAAAGCAGGGTGGGATCAAAATTATTAGCCTTTCTTTTTATTTGGGGGGAGGAGTTTCAAAAGAAACATGTGGTAATATCTAAGTGTGTAAATGCTGTAGATTCAGTCTGTAGCAGAGGTGATATTCAGCAGGTTCTGACCAGTTCTGGAGAACCAGTAGCGAAAATTTTGAGTAGTTCAGAGAACCAGCAAATACCACCTCTGACTTGAGATTTTATAGTATCCTTCCCCTGCCATGCCCACCAAGCCACACCCACAGAACCGGTAGTAAAAAAAAAAAATGAATCCCACCACTGGTGTGTAGGTAGATCAGGAGATTCTGGCTAGCTGTAAATAGATCTGGGTCATATATAAAGACATTTGGATTCATCAGAGCCTCATGTTTCACCAGGACACATGCTTTTCATGCATTTACAGAAAAGACTCACCCAGCTATTTTGTCTCACATTCTTTCTGAAAGAGATGTTCATATATCATTGGAGATCTCATTTTTTTTTCAGTAGCAGAAGCCAATGTGTTGCTTGTTGAGCTCCAGGCAAACAACATTGTTAGTGACTCACTCATTAACACTGTCTGGTACTGAGGTACTGTTTAGAAAGATGTCCCTCCCACACAGGAACTAAGAAGAGTGACTTTGCCAGTGCTCTGTAGAAACACCACTTACCATATGGAAGATACTAATAATAAAATGCTTGGAAAATTTTGAAGATACTGTATGTTCCCCCACAGAGACTTTACAACAAGGGTCTTCAAACTTGGCCAGTTTAAGACTTGTGGACTTCAACTCCCAGAATTCCTGAGTTAACATGACTGGAGGAGGAATTCTGGGAGTTGAAGTCCACAAGTCTCAAAGCTGTCAAGTTTGAAGACCTTTGCTTTACAAGATCCAGATTCATCTGACTTGGAATCAACATTAGGAAAGTTTTGGTAATATTGTGTAATATCAGTATTCAAATTAATAGATGCTTAACTGTATACTTGCCATTTATTTGGAGATGGATTGGGGGGGGCTTTAAAATATTAAGTATGAATGAAGCAACCTGTGTTTGCATTAATTATGTATTGCCTTTGTCACAAGTTGATGTGGAGGAATGACAGTGGCACTCTCCAATGTAGACAATAAATGGGATAATGATTAGTGACAGCCAATTTAACACTTCCACATTGTCTTTTTGTCTTTTTAGTGCAGCTGATCTATATACTTTGGGATTAAATTTCTTAAGTCAAATATTCTATACATGGAATGAGAATTTCCCTACTGAGAAGTTCAGCTAGAACATTCCAAGAATTCTCTGATTCAGAACTGAAGAGGAAGAAGTGTGGCTAACAAATGAGATTTCAGTTCAGCAGAATTTTGCATCATTTCTTGATGCATTTTATTGCATAATAATAGCCCCCTCAAAGCTTCTGTAGTAATATAGAATTTCTCATTGAAAAACTTCCATTAAGGAGAGCAACATTTGCTTATGTGTTTTTGCTCTTCTCTTACCCAGGTCTCACTCTATCTTGTTTCAAACTACCTCCTACGCAACATATGACTTTTTATCTGTTCTCTTCCTCTCATATTTCTGCTTTTGAAAGAATTTCAATTCAATTAACAGCCAATGATTTAATTATCTTTCCTTGTAAGGTTTTAATCCATAAACAATTTTGGAAGTGATTTCTTGAGAGACTTGCATTATGTAAAATATTGTCAATAATAATTTTACATGCCCTTTGGTTCCAATATATCAAACACAGAGGACATGTAGTGTCCCTAGGCACTAACCAACATATATATAGGTATCCTTTGTAATAGTGTATGATACTTAGCCCAGGAGGAAACTCATTTAAATAAATAAACTCATTTAAATTTATACTGCCCATAAATTAATTTAAATTTATATTTTCTGAATATATACTTCAATCAGAATATATTCACTTCTGCCGTTTTCTGGATATTGTGATATACTGTAGTTTGCAACTGAAAAAGATATGCCTCAGAATCATTTATAGGGAAAATACTTGCACAGAAACAAAATTAAGTGCATAGAAAGTATTTACATATTAAGAGAACTTGCTTTGAAACATGTTTCAAATATAACAGAAATGTTATATAACACACACATATATATTTTTATATGTTGAACTAAGTATACATATTTGTACATGCATTTTACTAATATAGTGTAAGATAATAGGGTAGAGCAGGGTAGGATGAGATGAGATGAGATGAGAAGATAAGATGATAAGGTAAGATAAAATGATAAGGTAAGGTAATAAGATAACACAAGACATGATAAGATATATGTGTGTGGATGTGTATATGTGTGTGTGAATGTGTGCGTGCACACACACACACACACACACACACACACACACACACATACACCATGGACAAATATGTAAGTGAAACATATGTGACACATTTATTTTATCATTTAGATCAGGGGTGTCCAACCTTGGCAACTTTAAGACTTGTGGACTTCAACTCCCAGAATTCCTCAGCCAGCTTTGAGGAATTCTGGGAGTTGAAGTCCACAAGTCTTAAAGTTGCCAAGGTTGGACACCCATGATTTAGATGGTCCTCAGCCAGCACCCTTTTGCTTCCTAGGCTTCAGAAAGTCATTTCAACTTTCCACTTTAAAAGCATGCACTCATAGTCCAAATATCCAAAATGACAATTTCATAATGAATAAATATAATAATAAATACTAATTTAGTAGTTTTGCTTTGGGGTTGATAAGGTTGCATCCTCTCCCACCCACCCCCGAAAAAAAAAAAACCCTCCTGGAAAATACCATTTTTAAGAACCGAAGAGCCTTTTAGGGGAAGCAAGATAGCAGAAGCAAGATAGCTGTCTTCTTTGTATGTGGGTCAACACTGCACACATACAAACGGACAGAACTTGAATCCTGATGCTGCTTCCATTATCTTGTATTTTTGAACCACTCCGTGTCTCCTGCTAGGAGACATATTATGCAACAATGTATTATGCCTATGTTAATACGTCCTACAGTATTATTCTCTTTCTCTATCCTCACCAGATACAGATAATGCTTCAGCTGTCCTGATGTTCTGCTCCTATGTGCTTAAGATTTAGGTGATGCATAAGTGAAATTCAACCAGTTAATATAGCCTGAATAGTATCCAATCTGTTCTAGATGGATTCATGGATTCATGCTGTCCAAAAGGCTGGTGTTCTCAGTCTGATATTACTTATTGCTCCAGCAAATTTCATTGACCTATGTAGCTCCTTTATCAAGTGTCTTTATCAAGTTTGACTGATATACCAAGTGTGTCAGGCTTCTAATAGCAACTCCAGCTGAGCTCAATTACAAGTTTCTCAGAGCTCTTATTAGCAATATTTACTTAGATTAGATTAGTAGTTGTAATAATATCCCTGTTCTCAGTTGTTGTTTTTCAGGGAGGAGAAAGATATATTGCTGTAGGTGTTCAGAAATATTATTGTTGCCTACTTACCTTCTCTTAGTGTATTTTAAAATTCTCTTATTCATCCAAGGCTTTAAAAATTTTGCTCTGTAGCATTAAATTTGTGTCTTAAGTGTGCTTTACTTTAAATACTTTTTCCATGATGGCCATTGTTATTGTTCATACAGTCTATATAAATTTAATCATTAAATAGATAAGTCAGTTTTTTAAAAAAATAAAATAAAATAACTGAGTTACCTGAATAATAGAGTGCTGACACAGGTTGGAGTCTATCTTAATAGTTTTGGCCAAGGCAAATGACTTCAAGTGGAGCCCAGATTTGACATCTGTACCTCAGATAAGGTACAGTATGCTATAAAAGTAGATAGAAATATTGTAATGAGATTGATTAAATCCCTCAATGAAAAGTCAGAAATAACACTGGCTCTTAACATTAATTTATGTATTTCTGTCTACCCTTTAATGCTCAGGTTATTCAAAATTAACATGCTGAGTTTTGGATAATTTTATTTCACCTATCCTCAAACCAGTGAAAGATTCTGCAACCTGTCTACTGAGTACATGAACCTCAGAATTTAACTGTCCACCCCACATGTGTCTGACAATCTTCTTTGCCATCTTGTCATCTTGATTTTATCTGTAAATGTTTTTATTTGCTGTGTTTTTCTACTTGATGCTTTTAATGGTTTTCAATGTTTTTTTTTTAATGTTGTAGGCCACCTAGAGTCATTGGATATAAAATGAATGGTAAATAAACTTTATAAATTAATAACTAAATAATAAATTTTGTCACTTAGAAATAGCATTATCATATCTAAATTGCAAAAATCAGGATAACCATTAGATGACAGCAACAGGTGGAGTTTTCTGTATCTCCCTACTACTCTTTAATGGCCATTCAAATATTTGTAACCTTGCACTTAAAAGTAGATTGAAGAAACATTGGGGAGTTGTCTTCAAGGACACTTTATTTTGTTTTCTTAAAAGCTTAGATCTCTCCACAGTGATAAAATGAAAATAAAATCATTGTTGTGTTTTCCTTTTTCCACTTTTTCACATACAAAAAAGTGTTCTTTTTTTACAGTATCTTTAATTGAAATCCAGACTGTTTTTTTTAAACTTTATATTAAAATGAATAACTGACTTTAATGCTGAAATGTGTAAGGCACGTATAATACTTGAAAAATTAGAATATCATGCAAAAGTTCATTTATTTCAGTAATGCAACTTAAAAGGTGAAATTAATATATGAGATAGACTCATTACATGCAAAACAAGATAGTTCAAGCCATGATTTGTCATAATTGTGATGATTATGGCTTACAGCTCATGAAAACCCCAAATCCACAATCTCAGAAAATTAGAATATTACATGCCATCAATAAAGCAAGGATTGTACATAGAACAATATTGGACCTCTGAAAAGTATAAGCATGCATATGTACTCAGGACTTGGTTTGAGCCCCTTTTTGCAGCAATTACTGCCTCAATGTGGCATGGCATGGAAACTATCAGCCTGTGGCACTGCTGAGGTGTTATGGAAGACCAGGATGCTTCAATAGCGGCCTTCAGCTCTTCTGCGTTGTTCGGTCTCATGTCTCTCATCTTTCTCTTGGCAATGCCCCATAGATTCTCTATGGGGTTCAGGTCAGGCGACTTTGCTGGCCAATCAAGCACAGGAATCCCACGGTCATTGAACTAGGTTTTGGTGCTTTTGGCAGTGTGGGCAGGTGCCAAATCCTGCTGGAAAATGAAATCAGCATCCCCATAAAGCTCGTCTGCAGAAGGAAGCATGAAGTGCTCCGAAATCTCCTGGTAGATGGCTGTGTTGACCCTAGACTTAATGAAGCACAGTGGACCAACACCAGCAGATGACATGGCTCCCCAAATCAACACAGACTGTGGAAACTTCCCACTGGACTTCAAGCATCTTGCAGTCTGTGCCTCTCCATTCTTCCTCCAGACTCTGGGTCCTTGGTTTCCAAATAAGATGCAAAAGTTGCTCTCATCAGAAAAGAGGACTTTGGACCACTGAGCAACAGACCAGTTCTGTTTTTCTTTAGCCCAGGTAAGATGCTTCTGATGTTGTTTTTTGTTCAGGAGCGGCTTGACAAGAGGAATATGACATTTGAAGCCCATGTCCGTCTGTGTGTGGTGGCTCTTGATGCATTGACTCCAGCCTCAGTCCACTCCTTGTGAAGTCCCCAACACTTTTGAATGGCCTTTTCCTGACAATCCTCTCCAGGCTGTGGTCATCCCTGCTGCTTGTGCACCTTGTTCTCCCACTTTTCCCTTCCACATAACTTTCTATTAATGTGCTTTGATACAGCTCTTTGGGAACATCTAACTTATTTTGCAATTACTTTTTGAGGCTTTCCCTCCATATGGAGAGTGTCAATGAGGGTTTTCTGCACAACTGTCAGGTCAGCAGTCTTTCCCATGATTGTGATTCCTACTGAACCAGACTGAGAGACCATTTAAAGGCTCAGGAACCCTTTGCAGGTGTTATGGCTTCATTAACTGATTAGAGTGGGACATTTTGAGCCTAGAAGATTGAACTTTTTCACAATATTCTAATTTTCTGAGATTGTGGATTTGGGGTTTTCATGAGCTGTAAGCCATAATCATCACAATTATGACAAATCATGGCTTGAACTATCTTGCTTTGCATGTAATGAGTCTATCTCATATATTAGTTTCACCTTTTAAGTTGCATTACTGAAATAAATGAACTTTTGCTCGATATCCTAATTTTTTGAGTTTCACCTGTGTATGATTTTGTTTTATAGCCTCTACAAATTCCCTTAATTGTCTTCCCCTTGTGACTAGTGTTATATAGCTGGAATCTGATTTTGTTCAGTCTATTTTTATACTTATGGTTTTCACATGGCCTTAGGCAGTATGCTAATACCCTTTTGCTCACCCAAATATCTTTTTCCTCATTGTTACATTTTTACAAACAACTTCTGAGGATTTAGGTCATCATTAAAAACATTAGATGTAGTTTAGAAGCTGCAGGTACAGATAGAGGCTGGTAAAAATTAGGGAAGCAGAAATATTGCATTTTCTCATTCTTGACTTTTAGAATTGTGTTCGCTCTCATCTAAGTCTATTTCTTTGTGTATTTCACAACCTTTAATATTTCTTAGCAGTGCATAAAAGTGATTCTCCCCTTGGCTCTGTTCAACTTCCTTGCTGATTCACAGGGCTGTCAAATTACTTCTGACATTCACATTTCAATTCATATTTTAAAGGTTGATCCCTATGTATTTTTACACAGAATTAAGTTTGGGCTTTACATTATTGCCTGAGAGTTGCAACCTAAAACATCTTTTAAGATTCTGTAAATAACTTAATTAACAGTTAGCAGAATAAGAGTTGGAAGGGACCTTGAGCAGGGGACCTACACCATTCTAGTCTATGTATCTGCCTGTCTCTTCTTAAAAGATTTAAGTGATGGAACAAACACAACTTCTTATGACAAGCTGTTCCACTGGTTAATCATCCTCACTGTTAGGAAATTTCTCCTTAGTTCTAGATTGTTTCTTGTCTTGCCTTCTGGTGCTTTGGAAAATATGATGACCCCCTCTTCTTTCTGGTATCCCTTCAAATATAGCAATCCTGCTATCATGTTACTATCAGTTACTTTCATGAACATGATAAGCTACTTGATTTCCTACACTTTAGGTTTTCATATATATTTGGGCTAACCAAATCAAGGTAGGGGCAGAATCCATGCTCTTATATCTTCATTGCTTATTGATGTAAACATCAGAAGGATATCAGAAGGATATATTCATGCAGCTTGATGAAATGTGCTAGTATTTATTCTATTGCAAATGCCTAGCAAATGATATGGCTTTGTGGCACTCATAACTTTGAAGTAAGATAAGACAAATTCAGGGATGAAAGCTACTCAAGATTAAGACAAATTCAAGGAAGTAACACCAGTCATAGCATGGTAAATCATGGCTATTATTTCCAATATCTTAGTGCCACTTGCTGACAAGCAGAAGTTACAACTATATTCATGAACTGTTAATGGACTGCTTAGTCATTCATGAGGAGACATATTGCACTAGAAAAGTACTTATTTTCTTAAATTTTGTTATGATCTAGTAGTATCTTTTCTGCCCTTATTAGTTGTGCCTAATACATGGAATAATAAATATACATGTCATCTATTGGAACGGAATTGCATGCAAATGTGCCATTCTGATGCTTCTTTTGACTTTGTTAATAGGAGTCTAATAGAGCCAATATCAATTTCAGAGCCCTTATCTTCATATATTTCCTTGTCATGTTGTAACATGACAGAACAGTGAAGAGTAGCTTTTATATACCTATAGTGTAGGCTAAGGCTTGACATATCATTTATTGAATAATGAAAGAGGCACTTCAAATAGCTGAAGTTTCAACAAAGGAGAATGAGAATTATCCTAAACCAACAAGTCACCAGTCCTCCAATGGCCTCCACTAAATCAACCAACAAGCAATTGATCCTGTCAGCAAAGTTGATAGAAAATATATTTATGTGAAGGAATAATTTTCTGCAGTGGGAGTAATATTACCAATTGTTATCTGACAATGAAACTTGGTTGCATTTTACAAATGTCTTTTTTGTTAGCAGGGATGTCAATAAATACTTCGACACTACAGTGTTTTGATTCTTTGCTGGGAGGAGTCTTAGGTAATTGAATTAAATGTTGTATAAAATAAATAGCATGTCATAAGATATTATTCCTATATAGAGAGTCCCAACCATATATTACGAAGGTTAGGAATAAGTCTTAAATTCACTGAAACAGCTGGATGAAAACATAGCTATGCTTTTCCAAAATATAGTGTTATAGCCTTCTTCCAAATAAATAAATAGCAATAGCACTTAGACTTATATACCAATTCACAGTGCTTTACAGCTCTCTGTAAGCTCTTTACAGAGTCAACATATTGCCCCCAACAAACTGGCTCCTCATTTTACTGACCTTGGAAGGACAGAAGGGTGAGTCAATCTTGAGTTGGTCAGGATTGAAGGAATCAAACTTCAGGCAATGTGAGCAGAATTAGCCTGCAATACTTGTATTCTAACCATTGGGCCACTATGGCTCATATGTTTCATAACTGCTTATTTGAACATGGATCTGCTGGAGTTTGAATTTTTCTGTTCTCATGTTACTTTGTATTTTAGTTATAGTTGAAGAAGGCTGCTTATGCTAGTCTTATTAGTCAGCCTTAATTTGACTGTTTAGAAAGGATATGTTATATATAGATGTTACTCTGAATTCATTTGTCTCTCTCATGCACATACAGAGTTGTTAAGCTTACAGGGTACAGTGATATTATTCTTAGAATTCTGAATAATATGATTAAGCTTTGTTACTAAAATTGTTCTCCTTAGGTTTTTCATGTTAATTCTGCTTTAATTAAATATTAAATATTGATGTCAGGATCCTGGTAGTTACTCCAATTAAATCATGACCCTCGGGCCACACTCCCAAAACCTGAAAGGATTTATTAGAAGTTAATATGCTGGCATTAGCCTGGGCATAGCTGACTCTGAGATACATAATTCACTGTCACCCTTGATCCTGCTTCCCCCCCATCCCTCTGTGTGTATCATCCAATGAAACACGTCCATAGCAAAGAGTCATCAACATGCTCTCCAATTAGATTTTTGCATGGCAGAAGCTTCAGTCATCTAATGATTCTAATCAGTCTCTGAAGAAAATATGAAGGGAATGTACTTTCAATTCCACACTGTTGCCCGCTCTTTGAAACTCCTCCCTTCTTTCTGTTGACAACTATAAAACATGTATACAAAATGTTTTATGAATTGACATTCAGCTCCCTTCACTTCTTGAAGGTTACCTGTACAACACACACAAAATCAATTTGATTGCAGATATGGAAGCTTATGCTCTCGGAAACACCCCCCCAGGTTTGGTTGGATTTTCTGCATGGAAACTTGCTACAAGGCGATCAGCTTGGAGGTTCCTACTCTTTACCCATGATGCCTCTGATAAGGAATAACACTTGATTAAATATTGGAGCTGTCTCTTGTGCCATCTCAAATCGAGGATTCGCTGCACCTCATAATGGGTTTGGCCTCCTATGACTAAAGGATCTGGGGGCTCATGAGATAAGGGCCTCAGTGTTGATCCGACACATGGGTTTTAATAGGCTACTATGGAATACTGGGTGTATTTTCCCTAACAATCGGGTCAACTTCAATTACACTGTGACTGGGTTAATGATCTTTACTATGGGGAATGGTCCCATGAACTTTGGCCCCAATTTCTTGCTAGGGAGTCCCATCCTCAAATATTTTGTGGAGAGATAGACCTTCTCCCCCAACTGGAATGGTGGTTGGGGGGCTTGGTGTTTGTCTGCCTGTTTTTTATATGTCTGTGCCACTTTTGCCAGTGCTTTTTTGACATTCTCCCAAATTGTTCTCAGTGTTGACATCCAATCAATCAGGCTGACTGAGGAAGGGGTGGGTCCCTTGGATACTCAGGCATTGGGATGAAGTCCATGCCATTCACTACCTTGAAAGGGGTTAGTCCTGTGCTGCTGTGAACAGCATTATTGTACACAACCTCTGCAAAAGGCAGGAGGTCGACCCAATTGGACTGCTGATAATTCATGTAGCACCTCAGATACTGTTCTACCATGGCGTTCAATCTCTCTGCCCCCCCCCATTGGTGTTTGGATGAAAGGCCAAGCTAAGACCCTGGGATGACCCAATGGACTGCAGGAACTCCCTCCAAAATTTGACCATGAATTGGACCCCTCTGTCTGAGATAATTCTTCGTGGTACTCCATGCAGGTGGTAAATGTGCTTCAGGAACAGCTTGGCTAACTGGTGGGCTGAGGATAGTCTGCTGCAAGGTAGGAAATGTGCCTGTTTGGAAAATAAGTCTATTATAGTCCAGATCACCGTGTTTCCCCCACTTTTCAGCAACTCTACTATGAAGTTCATTGCAATCTCCTCCCATGGCCTCATCAGCTCTGCTACCATTTGTAGCAGTCCTGGGAATTTTCCTGGTTGTTTTTTCATTGCGGTGCAGATGGTGCAAATTTTCACATAATTGTCCATGTCTTTCTTTATGCCCGGCCACCAGGACTGTCTCCAAGCCAAGTGTAAAGTCTTTAAGAACCCGAAGTGGCCTGCCGGTTTGACATTGTGGCTCCTCTGAAGAACTAGGGTGCATAGGGATTCTGGGACATGAGTTTTGTCCCCTTCCATGCCAGGTTATCTCTTTTTGTCAAGGTGTGTTGATTGTCCCAGAACTAGGGGTCTGCTAGCAGTTTGGTTTTGAGTTTTGTAGTTAGGTTGTCTGCAGGTTGGTCTTGCCGATCACAGCGTTGTCGTCTGGTGGTTACTTGGGCAGCTATTTGGGTAGGGGGGAATGATGGCATTTACAACCTCCTCCCTTTCGCATTTGTACTGGGGCATACAGGAGAGGGCATCAGCCAGAAAGTTCCTCTCCCCCAGGATGTGTTTTAGCACGAAGTTGAATTGGTTGAAGTATTGAGCCCAGCGAACTTGTTTGGGTGATCATTTTCATGGGGTCCTAAGGGCTTCCAGGTTTTTATAGTTGGTCCAGACGTTGAATGCTCTCTGCCCCTCTTCCAGCAGGTGGTGCCAGGTTTGCAGTGCCCATCTCACTGCGAAAGCCTCTTTTTCCCATGCAGCCCATCATCTCTCTGTATCCATGAGCTTGCGGGATGTGTAGGCGCAGGGCTGTAGGCTTCCTTGGTTGTTTCTTTGGAGTAACACTGCTCCAACTGCCACGTCACTGGCATCTACTTGAATGGTGAAAGGTTATTCGGGGTCAGGATGCTTCAGTACCAGTTCTTTTGCAAGCAGTTCTTTCAGTGTTTTAAATGCTTTTTGGCAGGTTAGGTCCCACTGTAGGGGGTTGTCCCAGGTGGAGTTTCATTCCTGGACTCCCTGTCTTTAGTAGGTCCATCATGGGTTTGCCAATCTTTACGAAGGAGGGGATGAATTGTTGGTAGAAGTTTGAGAACCCCAAGAACCTTTGTAGCTGTTTGCGGATACGAGGGGGCTGCCAGCCCAGAATGGCTTGTACTTTGGCTGGGTCCATCTCTATGCCCTCATTGGAGACTCAATAGCCCAGATAGTCCAACTATGCATGGTGAAATTTGCATTTCAATAGCTTGACATTCAGGTTTGCAGTTAGAAGTTTTTTCAGTACCTGGCAGATTAGGGGTATGTGGTCACCCATCGTCTCAGTGTAGATGAGAATGTCGATCAAGTAGATAAGAACCCCCTTATAAAGCTGTTCATGTAGCACCTCATTTATTAACTGCATGAACACTGCTGGGGGCCCCTATAGTCTGAAAGGCAAGGCCTTGAATTGGAAGCTTCCTAGGGGGCAGTTGAACGTTGTTTTCCATTCATCTCCCTTCCTGATGCAGACTCAGTGATATGGCCCCCCCTTCAACTGGATGGGGAGGGACCTCTGCCACCTGAAGGGCCATCTGGGATGCCTTGGTAGCACATCTGGGGCCTCATTATGGTAATGCTCTGGGGGTTGGTTCCAGATTTGGTTTCGGGTCTGGGGTTGTGCACGACCTTGCCATATGCCCTACTCCCTCACATCAGTAACACCTAAATGGACTTCCTGAGAGTTGTAGGAAGTCATCTACATCATGTAGTTGGGGGGCCATTCTCTTGTAGAGGGTTGCTAGCCATCATCTTGCTTCTCCCTCTAGCCCTGCAGAAAGGGCATTCACCATGGCTCTAGGGGAGGGGTAAAGGTGTCCATAGTGTTCCAGGTAGATCTTGGCTGAGTCAAGGAATAAAGCTAGCTGGTCTGGGTCTTCATCGAATTTCCCCTTGAACCAGGGTGGTTCATTGGGCTCTGATCCTTCCCCTCCGTGTAGACCTCTGTAAGCCTGCACTTGCGGTGGCTGATCTTTCTCCCCACCTGTAGTTCACACAAGAGGAAGGGACTGCCTGCTGCATGGGGGAGGCACTGGCTACCACTATGGGCTCTTTTTTCTTCTGGTGTGTAGAGATGGAGGGCTGCCTGCTTCTCCCTTTTCAAAAGGCCCTGTAAAAGTTCCCCTCTGCAGACTTCAATGTTGCAGGAAATATCCAGAACATTTTCAGAAAGCCAATATGTTTATTTTGATTGTCAAAACTATGAAGGACATAATGCAGGATGCCTCCAAGGAAATACTACTCAGTTTTATAAGTATACATTTTATACTCCAGAGTGTTTAATGGGAAATTCAATTCATAAGTCAGGAGGTGGCAGATAGATATTCCCGTGATAACTGCTAGGAATAGGGAAGATTCTAAAGCCCAGAGATCTGCCCTTTAGTTGCATCTCCTATAAGAAAATAAGAGTAGCTTTGCTAGATTAGTTCAAAGGCCATTCTAATCAACACCTTGATTCTCACAATGACCGACCAGGAATCTCTGGGATGCTCACAAGAAACCAGTGGTGGGATGACACTGGACTTTGTTATTGAATTATCCCTGGACTGAAAACTGACTGATCTTACCTGTGAATGACTTTGGACTGTATTTGAACTTTGCTTAAACCTTTATTGAAAGTAAAAAACCTACATTTACTGTACAGTGTTTCTGTGTGCTGTGTGTGTATTATTCAAACACTACTCTCAAATACGTCTCCCTGTATGCGCTCATTCTCCTAACGGGGAACTTCCTCAACACCGGTTCTCCAGAACTGGTCAGAACCTGCTGAATACCACTGCTGCAAGAAACAGATGGGACATGCCCCTTTTCTCCATTGTTCCCCTACAACTGCTATTTGGAAGCATGCATCTGCCAAAATGTTGGTGACACTGAATCTTAAAGTATAATATCTTTTGATCAACCTTTTCTTCATTATTTTGCATAATACCTCTTTAAAGCTAACCATGTTAGTTGCTATTGTGTGTGAAAAGGACTTTCATCTGTCTGTTCTAAATCTCATTTACTTTATTGGATTTCCCAATGAGAAATGCCCATTGGAAGATTTCCTCAATGTCCCTTTTTTCCCATGGCATGCATGGTTTTGTACAGCTGGGTGATCCCTCAATTATTCTATGGCTTGATGGTGCTTAGCTCTTTTCCCCAAATTAAATGAGAAACCATCATCTTCATAATAGTTTGAATCTGGACTTTTGTCTTTATGACCAGGTAGAGTCAGCTGCACTTCAGATAATTCAAATGAAGGCTATGTTCACATGAACAACATGAGGCAGAATAATTGCATGTGTTACCCAAAGTTGCCAGAAACCTTTTTAATCACTGAATATGTGCAGCTTCCTTTTACAAAGCAATTAAAACTGAAGGAGTAATAAACACAGCACAGTTATGTTCAAATCTGCAAGTTTAATTTGTACTTATGAAAAGAAGGAATGAATCCATATTTTTTCTTATATTTGCAAAGTCTTTTAGATTATGTAATTCAAATATTTGAATTTTCAAATCCTCCTTCTCCTCTTTTGGAGAAAATAGTTTTAAACTATGCCCAGGCAATTGATAATATGGACGACAGAGGGAATTAAGAGATGTTTAACTGACTCAAAGCAACTGGAGTTTTAGCTAATAGATGAAAAATGCATATTTGTCATATATTCTGCACAGGTGTAGAAGGTACCTGGCTCAACAATAATATTGTGAGAGGAATCTAGGTGTCCTAGTGGACTACCACTTAAGTATGAGCCAGTAGCATACTGCAGCTGTCAAAAAAGCCAATGTAATCCTAACCTGCATCACTGAAGGGATAGTATCTAAATCATGAGAAGTGATAATACTGCTTTATACCACACTAGTGAAGCTATAGGTGGAATACTGCATTCAGATAGTTATGGTTGCCACAATACAAAAAAGATGCTGAGACCTCAGAAAGAATGCAGAGAAGAGCAACATAGATGATAAGAGGTCCAGAGGTTAAAACACACAATGAACAGTTAAGGGAATTATGTAAGTCTAGCCAATGAAGAGAAGGTTCAGGGGTGACATGATACTGTCTTTCAGTACTTGAGGGGCTGTCATAGAGAAGAGGGGATTTAAAGCACTTGAGTGCAGGACAAGAAGCAATAGATGGAAGCTTATTAAAGAGAGATCCAACCTGGAACTAAGGAGAACTTATAGAATGGAGAACCCACAACTTCCTCCTCTCTGTTGCTGGAGATTTTCAAGAAAAGATTGGATTTGGGGTTTTCATGAGCTGTAAGCCATAATCGTCTCAATTATGACACATCACGGCTTGAACGATCTTGCTTTGCATGTAATGAGTCTATCTCATATATTAGTTTCACCTTTTAAGTTGCATTACTGAAATAAATGAACTTTTGCACAATATTCTAATTTTTTGAGTTTCATCTGTAAGTGTTTACAAGGCAAGGCCGAAATCGGGAGGGAAACTCACAATGCAAAGGTATAAGCAGAACTTGAAGTATGGCTAGAATTAATTCCTGAAGTTCAGGCAAGGTGAGAGTGTCAGTGGCAAATCAATCCAAGAACTGAAATGAATAATTTCATGGGAAATTCAGTTCATAAGTCAGGAGGTGGCAGATAGATATTCCCGTGATAACTGCTAGGAATAGGGAGGATTCTAAAGCCCAGAGATCTGCCCTTTAGTTGCATCTCCTATAAGAAAATAAGAGTAGCTTTGCTAGATTAGTTCAAAGGCCATTCTAATCAACACCTTGATTCTCACAATGACCGACCAGGAATCTCTGGGATGCTCACAAGAAACCAGTGGTGGGATTCAAATTCTTTTACTACTGGTTCTGTGGGCATGGCTTGTGGGTGTGACAGGGGAAGGATACTGTAAAATCTCTAGTCAGAGGTGGTATTTGCCAGTTCTTCAAACTAATCAAAATTTCCGCTACCGGTTGTTAGGAATATAAGTCACGTAACAGCTATTTGGGTTGGAAATATATAAGCCAGGATAGACATTTTAATACTGTCTCTTTAAGAGAATCCTAAAAGTGTAATTGGGTGTGGTTTCTCAAATGGCCATAAGGTGGAGCCAGAAACCTGGGTTGTCTGAGTCTTAGTCTCAGAAGGGAGTGTGTCTCAGTGAATCTCTGTTTCCTTCTGTTGGAGAATATTGCCGTTCCTCCTAATTGACTGATATTCATGGATTTGATGTAAGTCTGATACTGAACTGTTTTTGACACTGGACTTTGTTATTGAATTATCCCTGGACTGAAAACTGACTGATCTTACTTGGACTGTATTTGAACTTTGCTTAAACCTTTATTGAAAGTAAAAAACCTACATTTACTGTACAGTGTATCTGTGTGCTGTGTGTGTATTATTCAAACACTACTCTCAAATACGTCCCCCTGTATGCGCTCATTCTCCTAACGGGGAATTACCTCAACACCAGTTCTCCAGAACTGGTCAGAACCTGCTGAATACCACTGCTGCAAGAAACAGATGGGACATGCCCCTTTTCTCCATTGTTCCCCTACAACTGCTATTTGGAAGCATGCATCTGCCAAAATGTTGGTGACACTGAATCTTAAAGTATAATATCTTCTGATCAACCTTTTCTTCATTATTTTGCATAATACCTCTTTAAAGCTAACCATGTTAGTTGCTATTGTGTGTGAAAAGGACTTTCATCTGTCTGTTCTAAATCTCATTTACTTTATTGGATTTCCTAATGAGAAATGCCTATTGGAAGATTTCCTCAAGGTCCCTTTTTTCCCATGGCATGCATGGTTATGTACAGCTGGGTGATCCCTCAATTATTCTATGGCTTGATGGTGCTTAGCTCTTTTCCCCAAATTAAGTGAGAAACCATCATCTTCATAATAGTTTGAATCTGGACTTTTGTCTTTATGACCAGGTGGAGTCAGCTGCACTTCAGATAATTCAAATGAAGGCTATGTTCACATGAACAACATGAGGCAGAATAATTGCATGTGTTACCCAAAGTTGCCAGGAACCTTTTTAATCACTGAATATGTGCAGCTTCCTTTTACAAAGCAATTAAAACTGAAGGAGTAATAAACACAGCACAGTTATGTTCAAATCTGCAAGTTTAATTTGTACTTATGAAAAGAAGGAATGAATCCATATTTTTTCTTATATTTGCAAAGTCTTTTAGATTATGTAATTCAAATATTTGAATTTTCAAATCCTCCTTCTCCTCTTTTGGAGAAAATAGTTTTAAACTATGCCCAGGCAATTGATAATATGGACGACAGAGGGAATTAAGAGATGTTTAACTGACTCAAAGCAACTGGAGTTTTAGCTAATAGATGAAAAATGCATATTTGTCATATATTCTGCACAGGTGTAGAAGGTACCTGGCTCAACAATAATATTGTGAGAGGAATCTAGGTGTCCTAGTGGACTACCACTTAAGTATGAGCCAGTAGCATACTGCAGCTGTCAAAAAAGCCAATGTAATCCTAACCTGCATCACTGGAGGGATAGTATCTAAATCATGAGAAGTGATAATACTGCTTTATACCACACTAGTGAAGCTATAGGTGGAATACTGCATTCAGATAGTTATGGTTGCCACAATACAAAAAAGATGCTGAGACCTCAGAAAGAATGCAGAGAAGAGCAACAAAGATGATAAGAGGTCCAGAGGTTAAAACACACAATGAACACTTAAGGGAATTATTTATGTCTAGCCAATGAAGAGAAGGTTCAGGGGTGACATGATACTGTCTTTCAGTACTTGAGGGGCTGTCATAGAGAAGAGGGGATGTAAAGCACTTGAGTGCAGGACAAGAAGCAATAAATGGAAGCTTATTAAAGAGAGATCCAACCTGGAACTAAGGAGAACTTATAGAATGGAGAACCCACAACTTCCTCCTCTCCGTTGCTGGAGATTTTCAAGAAAAGATTGGATAGCCTTTTGTCCAAGATAGTATAAGGTCTCTTGTCTTGGGCAGAGGGTTGGATAAGACCAAAGTCAGGGGTGGGATTCTACCAGTTCGCACCTATTCACTAGAACCGGTTGTTAACATTCTAAGCAGTTCGGAGAACCAATTGGTAGAAGAAATTACTGGCCTAATCCTGTAAGGAAGGCAGGAAGGAAACATTCTGGTATTGCTTCCAGAAAATGCCTCTCCATTAACCCTTATTACATTCTTGGCAGGACTAGACTTCCTGTCTCAGGAACGTCTCTGGGATTTTTTCCCCCTCCTTTGCTGGTACTTTGCTTAGGTGGAGTGACCATTCAAAGTTACAATGGCACTGAAAAAAGTGACTTATTTTTCATACTTACGACTGTTGCAGCATCCCCACCGTCATGAGAGGCCAGGTGAGGAGATGCGTGCCTCAATGTGAGTGATATTGAGTTGGCCATGCCCAGACAATAACATGACCAACAAGCCATGTCCACCAGTCACATGACCACCAAGCCATGCCCACCAACTAAGCCATGCCCACAGAACCAATTGTTAAAAAATTTGAATCCCACCCCTGACCAAAGTTCTTTTCAGCTCTATGATTCTATGTTCGGTTATCACATTCTGGTGTAAACATCCCTTCACCTGAAAGAAGAGAAATCACATGAAAGGAATATTGTTATTATATTATGATCAACATCATCATGAAAATGATCATCATCATGATCATTATCAATCATCTCCTTGATGTGATGCCTCAGAAAATTATGAACATTCACACAACTACTAAAACAAGTTTCTATGTGATCAAAGGAGTTGCTCTGATTGTAGAAATAGAGACAGTCACACACACAACTTCCATTTAGAAGAATCATTTCTCACCAATGGCAGTTCTGTGTGAAGGCATTCTGTGGATCCTCAAAAACCAGCAACAGGCCTCATACCTATCAAAGATTTGTTGCACCTACATTACAGAGGGCCAAGGCAGCTTGAAAGAGTTATGCTTGAACAATTATTCTAAAATGAAAACGGCACCTTTTTCTGGATTGAGGATCACAACTTTAGTCAAATTGTTAATGAATGTGAAAGGCTTTACAATGACAAGGTGATGCTTGTGGAGGTGTGGATGAGAAAGCTTGGGGTTTAACTTTTCCCCCCTTGATTTTGCAAGGCTTTTAGGAATTGGAATGGGAGCAGTTTATTTCTACCAACCTGTTCCAATATTTTATCTGCTGACATCTGGTACAAAGGTGGTATTCAGCAGCTTCTGACAAGTTTTGGAGAACCGGCAGCGGAAATTTTGAGTAGTTCGGAGAACCAGCAAATACCGCCTCTGACTTTACAGTACCCTTCCCTGCCATGCCCACCAAGCCACGCCCACAGAACCGGTAATAAAAATTGTTGAATTCCACCACTGATCTGGTGGTGGAATCTCAGGGCCCTTCGGAGTCTATAAATGGGAAGTTGAAGCTCCAAGGTCATAAAAACCTAAAATACAAAACACATACTAATAGTACAAATGAATACAATATACATATAATACAATACAATATACAAAAGCAATTAAAATATTTATATTACAAAAATAGTGTCTATAAAACTCCACAAAACAAAAGCAAAAAACCTCAGCAAAGTAACATTATAAAGACTACCCAAGAAAGTCTTCCCATTATTTCAAAGCTTCCCTGGCTGTTCTCACTTCCAAGATGGACCTGGGCCTCCGAAGAAATTCCTTCATGAAGCCTCCCCTTAGAATTCATTTAAAATAAGGGAAGCCAGGGAGACTACAGGTAACGGATGACATTCTACCCATCAGCAATTGCACTGAATTCTCTTCTCTGAAAGAAATTTGGAAAATGAATTTCTCTTTTATCGAACTCAGCAAGCATTGTAGGGCCAAAAAGGGAGGAAATAATTTTAAGGCAATTCTATCTTAAATCATTCAGGAAAGTACCAAACCTTTAAATTTATTCAGAAACAAAGCAGAATCCAGTTGAACAACTATTAGAAATCATTTATCTCTCATGTTATATTTTTTTCATGGTAAACCGCGTTAAGAATAATGCAAAAAAGAAGTAATAAATAGTAAACAAAGGAAATGCATGAGATAAAAAAAAAACTTTCTTAGATACTTCCATTGCTAAGAGGGCCATTTTTATCATCCCTTCCTACCCTATAGTGTATACTGTGTCAGTAGTTTTTGTGCTATATATTAATATTTTTGTGTATTTTTAACAATTGTATTTGCATTTGTCCAATTGTTGTATGCCATCCAGATTTACTTCTGGTGAGATGGGTATCTATAGAGATGGCTATATAAGTCCCTTATGACTTTAAAGAAATGTCCCTGATAAAATTATGCCTAGTCCATACAAATCATTGTGCGAAGAGAAATTGAACATAGTTGTTATTTCTATTATCATTATCATTATTATTATTTTATTATACATTTTCCTTTATTATGTATCACATTTCCATTTCTACAACAACAGTGTTCTGTATGTATCAAGTCTCTTTTAAGTATACATAATATTATACACCCTGATTATGACCATTGTTCTCGTAATTATACAATGTTTGTTATTTCATCACTGGCATCTTTTTTAAGTAATAATGAAAACATCATGTCTTGAATATCTGCCTCCTTAGCTCATAGTTAACTTCAATTACCAATGGAAAACTGATGGATTTCTATCAGATAAACATTGATGTAATTACTCAACATATCACACAATTAGCTTTGTTCTTATACATAAGGATGCTCCCTACTTATCTTCCCTCTTTCTATAAATTTAATCACTGTGATTAAAAAAAAGTGCAAGTTATATAAAAAAGAGCCAAGATGTTTTCATTGGCACATTATATCCATTGTGGAAGTTAACATTGGCCTCTGCTGAGTGGGGGCAATGATTTTAACCCCACAAAGTTAAACACTCTGCTTTCTCTCCTCCGCTTATTGTGATTCTAATAAAGATATTGTTTCTCATATTTCCTACTGTTATCCTTATTTTAGTCCAGATGATAGGTAAATAAAAGGATCAAGTTTCTGGAAAGTGTGTTACATTTGCATGCCAAGGTCAAATTGTATGTTTCAATGAATCCATAAATGAGCAGAAGCTGGCACTGTTTCTTTCTGTGTGGTATAGAGTTAAACATGGCCTCTTTCTGCAAATGTGAGTGTAAAAATACTCCTTATGTGGAGATTACAGATTCAAGAAACACTGAATAAGTACATAAGATAAAGCATATAACCTATATGAAGGTCTACTTTTTATCATATTGTGTTTTCTTTTCCCCTTGACACTGTAGCTGCTTTGTTTTATATAGATTATAAAAGAAAAAAAAAGATTTTGTACATGCAGTGTGTCAGTTGGTTTAGAATCTTTTGTGCGATCCTTTCATAATCATTGTTCACAATTTATATCAATCTCACATTGTCAAACTAACAGATGCTTATCTATTTATCAATTATTAATTATCCTGCTATTTATTCCATCAATATTGTATTATGCTGTCATCCAATGGTTATATATGTCTACATTATATTTTGTATCGATCTATTAAGCTTCTATAACAAAATTATCTATTCTGTGACCTTACCATGTCTTTTTATCCAACCATTGATAAAACAAATCCCATATCATATAAAATTGCTTTTCTTCTTGTTCTCTAATTTCAAATGTCAGTTTACTCATTTCAGCACAGTCCATATTTTTTTTAATAACTTCCTCCTGGACAGGTATTTTGTCATTTTTCCAGTTCTTCGCAAATACAATTCTAGCCACTGTTAAAACATTTACAATCAAATATTTCAATTCTTTATTATATATGTCCGGTATGACTCCCAATAAAAAGATCTCTAGTTTAAAGTCTATATGTTGTTTTATCATTTTTTCCAACCATGTGTGGATTTTAGTCCAATATTTCTTTGCGACCGAACATGTCCACCACATATGATAATATGAACCAGGTATCTGATGACATTTCCAGCATTTATCCAATTTATTCTTAAACATTCTCACAAGTCTCGTCAGGGGTAGGTGCCACCTGTAAAACATCTTATACAAATTTTCTTTATATGCAGTTGACATTGTCATTTTATAATTTTGGGACCACAATTTTTGCCATTTTTCTAAATCAATCCCATATCCAAAATTTTCCCTCAAGCAATCATCGTTTCTTTAACTTGTTCCTCCTCCAATTTAAATTCTAATAGATGTCCATAATTTTTTTTTAGTTACCTTTTCATCAGTACCCATCAAAATTTTATCTAAATCAGTCAACTTATCATAAATACCTTCTGCTTTAGAGTCTTTATCAAACCTAGATTGTATTTGCAAATATGAAAAACAATTCATTTTTACACCTTGTTCTTCCAGCGCTTGCATAGATTTAAGTTCACCCTTTTCATTCAATATCTCACCATATCTAACTGTTTGTTCCTTTTTATATATTATTGGATAAGAAAAAGCTTCAATAGTTGATATCCATGTTGGAATTTTTAAGTAATATTGTCTTTTTATCTTCTTCCAGTTCAAAAACAATGTCTCTCAAATATAATGTCTTCTAAAATACCCCTGTGTTTTATTCCCTTATACCAGAAAAAGGCATGCCATCCCAACAGCAAGTCATAGCCTTCTAAAGTCAATAACCTACTGTTCCTTAGTGTTATCCATTCCTTTACCCACATCAAACTTGTCGCCTGGTAATATAGCTCCCAATTGGGCAAGGCAAACCCTCCTCTTATTCTTGCATCTTGTAACAGTTTTAATTTTATTCATGCTTTTTTACCCTGCCAAATATGTTTCAACACAATTCTATTTAAATCTTCAAAAAACTCTTTCCCTAATCGAATAGGAATTGTCTGGAATAAATGTAAAACTCTAGGCAATATATTCATCTTAATTGTGGATATTCTCCCAATAGTTGGGAGATAGTTGCAGTTTTTCCCATTTTATCAAAATGTTTTTTTATGTATTGTCTGTGTATGTTTGTCTTTATATATATATATATATATATATATATATATATATATATATATATATATATATATATATATATATATATATATATATCTTTGGTTATTCGGGTTTTCTCCCGCGTAAGATTGGAAGTATCTAGGCAACGTTTCGATGAAGTCTCATTCATTATCTTCAGGCTTCTGTCTTCAGCTCTGTGCTTCTCAGAGTGATGTGAGCTTGCAGCTGCTTCTTCCTTTTAACTGCTAGTGGGGTGTGACTTGATTGGGTGGGGGCTTGGCTGTGTTCTGATTGGGTTGGGGTGTGTTCTGATTGGTTGGGGTTTGGCTGTGTTCTGATTGGTTGGGGGTTGGCCATGTTCTGATTGGCTGGAGGTGTGTTCTGTTCAGGTGGGGGCTTGGTTGTGCTCAGGTTGGTCTTAGTTACTGGGGGATTTGAGCTGGTGAGCTGCGATCTTGCTGTTTGGCTTCGAGTTCGTGGTCGTGCTGCATCTTCATGGTGGGGTCAGTTCGCTTCATGTATGGCTCAGAGGGGTTTGAAGTGGGTAGTGATGCAGCTGCAGTGCGGCTTCTGGTCTGTGGTCGTGTCTCATCTTCTGTGCGGGTGTGAGTCTGCTTTTTACGTGGAAGTGTGGTGGTGGCATCTTGTGTGGCCCTCGTGGGTGTGGGTCTGGTGTCATTCATCATGTTAGGCACTCGTCTGTTCATGAGGGCGGGTTTCCAAATGGCTGGTAAGCGGGAGGTGTCATCTCTTTTATTCATGCTGTGTGTGGGCGTTTTTCTATCTCTATGGCTTCTCTGATTATTCTGTTGTTGAAGTGTTCGGTTTGGCGATAGTTCTGGTATTTTTAAAGTCAATCTCATGTCCTGTGGCTTTGAGGTGTTGGACCAGGGAAGAGGTCGGTTCTTCTTTTTGATTGAGTTCTTATGTTCTTCAACGCGTGCACTTATTCTTCTGTTGGTTTGTCCAATGTATGTGGTGGGAAGGCGGTGCAAGGGATTTCGTATACTCCTTGGTTTTCTAACTTTCGATTTTGTCTTTAGGGTTTCTTAGGATGGTGGATATTTTTCTGTTTGTGCAGAATGCTGTTTTAATGTTGTGTTTTTGGAGGATCTTGCTGATTTTGTCTGTAGTGCCTTTTATATATGGGAGGAGGGCTTTGCCGTTCTCTTGTTCTCTGTCTTGGATTTTGGTTGGGGTTTCTTTTTGGATTAGGTGGGTAATCTTCTTTCTTTGGAATCCATTGGCTGTTAGTACGTTGGTGAGAGTGTTTCGTTCGGTCAATCAGAACACAGCCAAACCCCAACCAATGAGAACACACCCCCACCCAATCAGAACACAGCCAAGCCCCCACCCAATCAAGTCACACCCCACTAGCAGTTAAAAGGAAGAAGCAGCTGCAAGCTCACATCACTCTGAGAAGCACAGAGCTGAAGACAGAAGCCTGAAGATGATGAATGAGACTTCATTGAAACGTTGCCTAGATACTTCCAATCTTACGCGGGAGAAAACCCGAATAACCAAAGATCCACATACAAATACCCGAGAACCTCAGAAAACACACACACACACACACACACACACACACACACACACACACACACACACATATATATATATATATATATATATATATATATATATATATATATATATATATATATGAAGAAATATTCAAAACAAGCTATAGCCTTCCTTGTAAAAAGAATTTTTCAATGGATTAGTAGCATTTTGGAAGCAGATAGATAGATAGATAGATAGATAGATAGATAGATAGATAGATAGATAGATAGATAGATAGATAATAGATATAGACAGAAGATAGATAGTCAGATAGATGATAGAAGGTTCTATTTATCCCTAATGATACAACCATACCCCACCCACCTCTGTTGACCTCTGCTGAAGGTGACCACTGCTTTAACAATGCTAAATATTAACACAATGTGTTACTGATTTCCAGTAACAACGTTATTTACAAATAATAATATCTAGCTATACTTGCTGGGTACATGAGTCAATAGATAGAAAAACAGAAGGGTAGAAAATCAGAATTATGTTTTTAGGAGATCTGAACTTCATACTGCATATCACATAAAATCTTCGGGCAGTAAAATGGGTGTCCTATAAATTTAATAAATTAATAAATAAAATATTGAGAATATAAGAATATCAAAGTTACAAGAACATATAATTGTCAGGCACTGCCATTGATTTAACTGGAGAGTATGGTCCACAGAACTTGTACAATGTTTGCAGTTGGAGAACTCATAATGACTAGAAGTTTTTCATCACCTAAGTTACATTATGCTATCTAAAATATACATTTTGTTGTATACCTGAATGTTAATAATGATAGTCATAAGAATGATGATACTGAAGGACTGAGATTCTTTTTGGCTAAAATAAAGACATTCCAAAATGTAAAACCTGTTTCAAATAAGAGTGGCTTTTCCATGAAAGAGCCAGCTACACAGATTAAGATACTTTTTGAAATATCAGCTGTGGTGATCAGACTCACATCACCAACAGAGCATTTAAACGTAGATCTAGTAATCATCCCAACATTTACACCCTGAGTCTTTCTCTAAAATAAGTTTCATTTTTGTTTGTTGTTAATTATTCTTGTGAATCTGATATAATGATTACATCAGAACCATCTTCTTTGGGATAGAGGAGCATCTTATATCTCATATATCCCTTCCTGGCCTTCCATAAATCAGCTTTGATAAAATTTATAGATCTATGAGTTGCATCTCCTTTTTAGTTTTGTATGTTTTATATCAATGATTGAGCTCCAAAATTGGATAGAGGGAGTATGTTTTAACCACCTAAAAGATATTATGGTGTTTTTTGTACAACTTCTGTGCATTGATCACTTTGTAATTTTCATAGTTCCTGAGTAAAGATTTCTTTAACAATTCACACATTTTCTTCTCTTGGTTAGATTTCCATAAGGTCCATCTAATTATCAGGAAAAGCACAACTGTTATGACCCGATTTTGGTAAATCACAAAAAATCCCTTAAACTGATTTCTCTAAGTTTAATATGCTTAATTCATTTATAATATTTTCTGTGCTTTTCAACTTATTCTGATCAAACATTTAGAACACTTAGAAAATACTAGATGCTATTTTATGTATTTTGTTCCCACTAAATAAATGCCAAACAGAACTTTGTTCCTCATAATTCCAGAACAGAAAAACGCTAACACATGAGGAGAAGGGGAGGAGCATGACTAGTTTTGGATGTAGGCCAACTTTTTTGGCTGGCCCTCATTGCTATATCAAGAATACTTATCTAATCTTTATGAAAAATCATTTTCATTCTCCTAGATCTTCCCAAATTATAGAGATCCATTATCCATGGTAAAGATCTTGAAATGTAAATACCTATTAACAAACAGCTTCTTCTGTTTGGTACATCTGTTTAAAAACTACCTTTGTTTTTTTCTTTATCTTTCGCTATTTCCTGTTTGAATTTAACTGAATCTTCAAAGATATTGGTGATTCAACTTTCCTACAATTATTTTTGTCAATTTTGGAAGTCATTTCTGGTTTTAGATTGGCCCTTTAGATTGATACTCTGTGATCTGAATAATTCTCCTCCCCACATTTTTCTAAGTTTCTTGTTGTATGCAGCTTCTTATGCTTTAATGTTCACATCTCTGAGGGAATGGTAGAGTTGGTTTTTTTTTTAGTAATCTCCCTATTCAATCTACATGGGCTAATTATGAGTAGAAATATGGGATGTGGATAAGGCTAAAGCTTTTTAAAATTTGATATTGGTAATATTCATCTTAAAACCATATTAGCAAAACTGATGCAGCAAATCACCGGAGATGCTCTATGATACTGAAATCTGTCTCTCTGGAAATCATTCCCATGATAAACCACTTCAAAATTTGCAATGTTCATTTAATTTTATGTCTACATTACTACAATGAAAACCTTCTTTTCATTAGTAATAGTGCTCAGCCAAAATGGAAGGAGTAAATAAGAGGAGAAACAAACATAGATTTTCAGTTTTTATTTATAATATATTGGTAATATTTAGCTGACCAGAAACTAATGCTACAAGAGCAGAGTGTTGTCTCTACTTTTTAGTATGCTGTCTAAATTTGCCATAGCTTTCCTCCCCAGGAGCAAGCATCTTTTAATTTCTTGGTTGTAGTCCCCATCTGCAGTGATCTTGGAGCCCAGGAAAATAAAATCTGCCACTACCTCAATTTCTTCCCCATCTATTTGCCAGGAATTGAGAGGACCGGGTGCCATGATCTTAGTTTTCTTAATGTTGAGTTTCAAGCCAACTTTTGCACTCTCCTTCTTCACCTGCATCAAGAGGGTCTTTAGTTCCTCTTCACTTTCTGCCATTAGAATGGTATCATCTGCATATCTGAGGTGGTTGATATTTTTCCAGACAATCTTAATTCCAACTTGTGATTCATTTATCCTTGTCTTTCTCATGATGTGCTCTGCCTATAAGGCAGGCAACATTTTACAGCTTTGCCAAACTCATTTCTCAGTTTTGAACCAATCAATAGTTCTGTGTCCAGTTCTCACTGTTGCTTGCTTCCTGACCCACATATAGGTTTCTCAAGAGACAAATAAGATGGTCTGGTACTCCCATCTCTTTAAGAACTTACCACAATTTGTTGTGATCCACACAATCAAAGGCTTTAGCATAGTCGATGAAGCAGAAGTAGATGTTTTTTCTGGAACTCCCTAGCTTTCTCCATAATCCAGTGTATGTTGGCAATTTGATCTCCAGTTCCTATACCTCTTTGAAATTATGCTTGTACTTCAAGTAGTTCTTGGTCCACATATTCCTGGAGCCTAGCTTGTAGGATTTTGAGCATAACTTTGCTAGCATGTGAAATGAGTGCAATGGTGCAGTAGTTTGAACATTATTTGGCATTGACCTTCTTTGGAATTGGAATGTAAACTCACCTTTTTCAATCCTATGGCCACTGTTGAGTTTTCAAAATTTGCTGGCATATTGAGTGTAGCACTTTTACTGCATTGTCATTGACAGGTAGGATATTGCAATATATAATTTTATGTACTATACTTAGATTAGACTGAAGGCAGCGTAGTTCTAGGTTGTCTAGGTCTAAAATTTCAAGTCTGGTAGGTATTCTGCAATGAGTAGAGGAATGGAGAACTGTTCTTGTGAAATATTTCTGGACTTTCTCAACTGTATTAATATCAGATATGTAATGTGGGTTCCAGACTGATGAGCTGTATTCAAGTATTGGTCTAGCAAATGTTTTGTATGCTCTAGTTAGTAGTATGATATTACCGGAGAAAAAGCTATGCAGGATTAGGTTAACAACTCTTAATGCCGTTTTGGGATTTTTAGGCTTAGATAACTTAGAACAATGCTGCCTTTGGTCTGACCTAAGTGTAGTACATAAAATTATCCATTACAATGCCCTACCCATCAATGACTACTTTAGCTTCAACCTCAACAATACATGAGCACACAATATATACAAACTCTGGGTAAACCACAGAAAACTTGATTGCAGGAAATATGACTTCAGCAACAGAATGGTCAATGCCTGGAATACTCTACCTGACTCTATGGTTTCTTCCACTAACCCCAAACACTTTAACCTCAGACTGCCTGCTGTTGACCTCACCCCATTCCTAAGGGGTCTGTAAGGGGCATGCATAAGTGCACCAATGTCCCTACCATCCCTGTCTTAATGTTCCCTTTTATTTGTATCTATTTCATGTATTAATAATCATGTTTATACTTATATATATTATCGCCTGCATGCTTGACTAAATAAAATAAAATAAAATAAATAACTTTGACCTTTTCCCCTGATCATTGAAGACATGACTGGAGATCTCATAAATATATGTCCAAATATCTTTTTTTAGAGTTTTAGTCTTTATGGATTCACCAATACCATTGTGAATCTTCTCTGTATCATACTAAAGCTCTCTTTTCTTAAGCTAAAGAAATGTAGATTTGGCTCTCATTTGCAATATAGATTTCATATTGTAGGGATTATCTTCATGACTCCGCAAATCCCCCTTTTCAAGTTGAGGCATAATTTTTAAGTTAATCTAGTCACAAAATTCAGTACTTCGTACGTGGATATTTTTTCCATAACTTAAGCCTTTGCATTCACACGGTCTTCTCCAAATACACCTCTCTCCTTAAGATTATCTTTTATAGGCAACTTGTTTCCATCTCTGACAAAATAAATTTGTAATTTGAAACCCAGACTTGCCATTCATTTGCTTTCAGCAAAGTTTTGTCTTCCATCTGCAAAATAAATGGAAGTATTGCAAACTCCATCCACTACAGTAAAAATATATTTCTTTAATCATGTGCCTGCATGTGCATTACTTTTATAGGAAGGAGGCTAACTTTTAAAAGTTACCTCCAAAGATCTTCCCTGTCTTATTTATCATAATAAAGTTGCTTCCTGCTTGTCTGTGTATATTGCTTCTATGATCCATCCTCTCTGGAATGTAGTTTAACTTGATTGTCAGCAATTGTTTCTTTTCTCTCAAGGTACTTAATTTGCATATGTTTATTGCTGCCACACTTGTAACATCTTCTCCGTTTTTGTCTAGTTTTCAAAACAATTTCTGAACTCCCTGCTGAATTTTTGTCAGTATTTTCCTATAACGGTAAAATCTTCTAAAAAGTTTATTACAAATTGCAAGATTGTATCCTACTTGATTCTGAGAGAATTGGCATCAGTTTTAAAACATTTTGGCAGGCTGTTTAACATTACCCAATTAAGATTGTCTCAAGCAGATCACTCACCGAACTTCTAGCTCAGGGGTGGGCAAACTTTTTGACTCGGGGGCCGCATTGACTTTTAAAATTTGACAGACGGGCCGGGTCAGCACAAGATTTTTTGGGAATCACCCCCCACCCTTCCCCCCTTCTCCTCCTTCCCCTCCCCTCGGAGGCCCCCTGAGTCAGGAGTTGCTACTGCCGGCGCGGCTCCACGCGGCTCCAGTCCCGCGTTGCCTCAGGAAGGAAAGGCAAAAAGGAAGAGCCGCGGCAGTGCTTTGCAACGGGAGCAGCGGCACCGGAGGCTCAGGCTCAGCGGCTCCTGGTTTTGCCTTTTCCTTCCCAAGGCAACGCGGACTGGAGCCGCACGGAGCTGCGCCAGCAGTAGCAACTCCTGACAGCCCCAGCTGGACACCTGAGCGGAGCCCGGGCGAAACTGCCTGTTGCTGCTGCCGGAGCACCGCCGGTCGCCTCCTCCAAGCAGCCCGCCCGCCCGCCGGGCTTCCCCTCTGCCGTGCGGCTCGGGCCAGGCGCGGCGCCCGCGAGTTAAAAGGAAGCCGAAAGTTGCTGGGAAGTTGCTCGGGTGCTGGGAGCAGGCTTTAAAGTGCCGCCCGAGCAAAGTTTAAGCAGCCCGCCCGCCCGCTGGGCAGAACCCTTCCTGCTCCTCGGCGGGAAGACGATTTTTTTTCAGGGGCGGGCCGGATTAGACAGACCAATGGCAGCAATTTTTTTTCAGGGGCGGGCCACATTGGACAGACCAACGGGCCGGATGTGGCCCGCGGGCCATAGTTTGCCCACCCCTGTTCTAGCTGGTAGAACAAATAAAGATACTATTTATATAAATGGACACATATTAAGGAAAATCCAAACTCCAATAGAAAGTCTCTCTGTCCTCATTGTGGGGGAAAGGAGAAGAAGAGAAGGAAAGACAGATGAAACAGACTAACCAAGAGAGCTTAAGAGTCTTTCAACTAGGGAAAGCAGAGTACAAGTAAAACCGGGAGAATAGACAAGTAATATCAGACATGTCCATGACATCATTGTATAAATGACATTGATTCTAATATCTGTTCCTAATACTCAAGACAAAAGGTACTAAAGTGCTTCTGAAGCTACATCATTTATCTTCAGCAGTTTCTGAACATTTTCATGCAAAGGGTCTAGAAGAAGAAGCAGTATTATGAGACAATTTATCCCAGTAGGTAAGGGGTAGGTAAGGACAGCATCCCTCAGCCTAGCTACTGAAGCAAAATTGGAGGCAGCAGATGGGGCAGGATAATCACTGCTGGCATAATATTTAGTTGGCTCAAGGACTGGTGCATGTATTGTAATGAAACTACTGGACAGGTGCTCTTCCTTTATTTGCTCTTTCTTCTAATACTGTGTGGTTTTAATATATTGGAGGCAACATATTATGTAATCAATTTGTATAATCCAACTTATCTCTATTCTAAAGTTTTCAAATTACTTCATATAAAACACTTGGAAATACTAGTTAGGTGGGCAACCAAAAACCTCAGTATAGAGATTGGCACATCAATGTTATCACTATGTTTGATACACATGTTGCAGAAAGCAGCACTAATTTTTGCTATTATTATTTTTATAAAGTTAGATAAAAAATATTTACTTTAATGTTGCTATATTTGCTTTATATGATTCATTCTAGAAGACTTGAACAATCTAAAATGTCTGAGTTTATTTATTTCAAAATGGATAAGAGCTTGATAAAATGAGAAAAAGAGGGAGAGATTGGTGAGCAATTGTGGCTTAACATAATAGCTAATTTTATATTGTTTTTACTGGGCCTTATGATGAGCTTATGTTCATACACATCTGCAGTGAGGCCAAGGGGCAAGTGATATTAGAATGCTTATGATGGTGTTGTACAAATGACATAAACTACACACTATATCATTCATGCAATTATACAATTGATGCAAATTGATGCAAATTGATGCAAATTGATGCAAATTGATGCAAATTATACAACTTATGTTGGCTGCATATTTTTGTGGCTTCTACTGGATATTGATGACCCCAGCAAGAAGAATTCTGGATAAGGTACTTATTCAAAGAGTTTTGTTTTTATGGACCTTCAAGTCAATCTTAATTCCAGGTAACTCCCCTGGACAGCTACTTACAGTTTTCATGGTAACATTTTTGGAAATAATATGCCTGTACTTTCTTCTAGAATGTGAGAGTGACTGGTCCCAAATCACCTAACTGCATGCCTTTCTGGATTCTCTACTCCCAGTTAAACTAGTTTGTAGGCTTCATTCACTGAAATAGATTACACACCCCTAAAAAGGGAGATCAAATAGGATAACCCAAGTATGAATATCATTAGCTGTACTAAAAGAAGAAGAAAGCTTTCAGTTATATGAGTTAACATTTAATTTGAAGATCTGGGTAATTGTGAATTCTACAGAATATTCTTCACATTTAAGACTTTACTCTAGAGACCATTTTCTTAAATTAAGAACGGTAAAGTCCCAGAGTAGCATAAAAGAAAGCTTAATGAGAACAAATCTACTTACTACATACTCATTCGAAGATACCTAAAAGCACTGATGTTACCAGGTAGGTTAAACAAAACATGAGCAAAGAGAGAGCTCATTGCTCCTGAACTTGTGATTAATGTGCAATAAAAGAAAATCAGCCATTCCTATTCTTAAATGTTAAATTGTATCTGTCAAATCTATTATAATTGCTGCTATCTCTTTGGCATCTTAATACCTTTTGTACTGATGGATACCAGGAATGCTCACTCCTTGTGTGAAATATGGACAAGTTGTCTAGCATTTAGCATCTGTTTCACCCTATTCCACTCTATAGACACCCATACGTTGTTATCTAAACATTAATATATTTTTTAAAGATTCAGTGTCTTTAAACCCAGATTAATGATAAGTAGGAACCCATGGCAAAGGAAACAAATGGAAGAAGGAGCACATGGTGGATGTGAAAAAAAAAAACCAAAAGATTTTAAGAGTACCACTGGGGAGAAAAATCCAATGTGAAGAAAAATACAGGTCAACAAAGAAGCCAATATGGTCTTACGCACACAAACAAAACGTAATGACAATCTGAAAACAAGAAAAGATATATATAGGAAATGAATACTGGAAACCATTCCATGTCACAAAAGAATAATTTAAGCCTCCCAGAACAGCAGAGCTGCTGTCAAAAAAGAAAAAGTTTATAACACTTAAATTGAAGAAAGATATCAAACATGCTGCCATATACTCGTATTAAAGGCAAGTCTTGGGTTCTTTATGCATTCTTTCATTATTTGGATGGAGGATTGCTTATCATATCTGAAGCTCATTCAAAATTAGGTAGAATAGCTCAAACAGACACAAAATTGTTAAGAGCTTTGATTTGGAAAATGGATTGAAAGTGACAGACTGAACTCTAACAGTAAGTGAAAATTTACAACAAAACTCACATGCAGAAGTATAGGATTAGGAATGCATGCTTTGGAATATTAATACCTTAGAATGGTAGATACTTGAAAATTGAATATGAGCTATAAGTGGGATGTGGCTGTAAAGAAATAGATGCAATTTTAGTCTGCTTGAACGGAAGTATAACTGGCCAGATCTCGTTTCAAATACTGTGTCTAGTTTCTGAGTACCATTGTTGAAAATGGTTAGGAATTGATTCCTATAACTCTGTGAAGAGAGATGATGAAACAGAGCATATTTACCCTTGAAAAAAGCTAAGAAGTAATAAGATAATATTCTTTTAAGTGACATCTGAAAGTATGTTTCATAGAAGGAGGTCAAAACAAGTTCTCTCTCACTTCAGAGTGCATAACACAGAACAATAGATTTAATGATGTGAAGGCAATTATAATTGAATGTTAGAAAAGGTGTCCTAGGCAAAAAGAAAAAGCCATTTAACAATGGAACTATTTACACAGACAGGTGGTGAACTTTTCTCTCCAGATGTGTTCAAGGGTATGCTAGACAACCATCAGATTGTTTTATTTTGAGCTAGGAGTTGGATTCAATTGGATGGCCAAATGGCTTCTTCCCACACAACCATACCATGATTCTCAAATACATATTCAGTCTTCATCCCATAGAACTAACACAATTCTAAGTGTAAGTTTGCAGAAAACCAAAATGCTGACTGGAACAAATCTTTTATTTGAGAATTACAGAAATGAGAAATGAAGCAATATGTAAACAATCCTAAACTTCTCTAGATTGGATATTTAGCTGTGTTGTTGTCAAAGCAAAACTAGAAAAAAAGTTAAGGTTTACCTTAATATATGAATTTTAAAGCAAGGACAATCCAACCACAGTTTTGTTTATCACTCTGATAGGCTAATTTGCTGGAAAATCTTGACTGCAATTTGAGTGCTGCTATCCTGCATTTGGATCAGAAGTTTTGAATGTGGATTTTTTAAATTTTTTTCAACCAACTGGTCCCATTTATTTGATGCATATCTTCAGCAGGATCACAAGAATATGGTAATGTTGAATCTGGAGTGCAAGAAGGAGGCTAAATTAAAAATATAACTCTTCATTTTATTGAGGCAGTGGGGGCTGTAGGGGGAGTTGCCAGCTGTTTAAAAGACAAATACTGTCGGCATTCCCTTGTGCCAAATCAACAAAACACATCACTGTGATAATGTAATGGTTTCTTATAACTCATTTCTGAAATGCTATTATTTCTTCAGATTTTTATTGTTTTCCCTAGTTCAAAGTCTCTGATTTGAAGATAAATATTTGAGATAAAATAAGCTTATCAGGGGATATATGGCAGCCATTGTGAGAACTTTAACACCCTATAAATCTATTTAAAAATAGCGCAGATGAATTTGGTTTTGTTTTTTTCATAGAATAAAGGGAACTTTATTTGGCTAACACTGGCTAACACTGAATAATAAACTTGCTTTGTATATCTGCATTTAGCAAGCTTTGCAGCTCTCAACTCAAATATTTTATCTTGAAAAAGAACCATAATTATTATGCCACCATTATTTTCAGAAACGTCAACTTGGCAGCCTGATCCAGAAAGCTACATTCAGATAATGTTGATTTTAAATGGCAGCTTTAAAAGAAAAGCAATGTAGTCATCACAACTAACTTGGTTATAGATGTCCTTTCCTTTAATCTTTCATTACACTTCAATTGGGTAAGGACATTTTTTTACACCATCTCCGTAGGATATCAGATGAATTACATTTGAACTACAGCTAGGAGTCACTTATTTACATTTGAATTATGCATATGGAGTCACTTATTTATTTATTTAAAAGACTTAAATATTGCCATTCATCTTGTAAAACAAACTCTGGGCATCTCATAATTGCTCTTGCTTAAGACTTTCCAATTATGTCAACTTAATGATCAAATAGCAAGTATTCTTCTTTTTCTGTGTTATATTTATCAGAAGGACCAGGGGAGGCATGATAGCAGTGTTCCAATATTTGAGGGGCTGCCACAGAGAGGAAGGGATCAAACTATTTTCCAAAACACCTGCAGGCCAGATAAAGAATGAACAAGGAGAGATTTAACCTGGAAATAAGGAGAAATTTTCTGTCAGCAAGAGCAATTGACTAATGGAACAGCTTGCCTTTGGAAGGTGTAGGAGCTTCATTACTTGATACTTTCAAGAAAAGATTGGACTGCCATTTGTCAGAAATGGTGTAGGGTCTCCTGCTTGATACTTGATACTTTCAAGAAAAGATTGGACTGCCATTTGTCAGAAATGGTGTAGGGTCTCCTGCTTGGGCAGGGGAGTTGGACTAAATGATCCACAAGGTCCCTTTCAACTCTGTTAATCTGTAAATACTTAATGGACAATGTGTTGGATTAATAGTGGGAATAAGTTAACAACCACAAAGAGCCATATCACACAGGAAGGTGAAGCAGTGATTTTTACAGAGTTCTGGAACATTTCTCCTTCTCCCTTCTTCTCTTTCTTGGATTACAAAAGAATTTTCCTGTGTTTTTTCAAGGCTTAAATGGCACTTGTTAGGGATATACACCCTAGCAGAACGTGCAACGGCAGTCTAGCAGTCAGGCAGATATGTGAGACAAAACGTTGTAGTAGCTTACACTCAGTAAGACAGATACACTGTGCAAGTTAAATAGTTTTTATTCCAGCAAGAGTTATAGCATAGTCAAACAGTCCATATGTCATACACTAAGTTCAGTCAGTCCGGGGTTATTCAGTTTGCAAAGTCCAGTGTCGAAAAAGAGGTCAGTAAACTTACAATCAATCAGTCCAGTGATATATCTCTTTTGCAGTCAGAGATATGAAGAAAAATCAAACCCCTTTTCTTCTCTCAGCAAACACGCAGTTATTATCACCAATCATTATTTTGAAGCTGTTAACACACATTTACCTCCTCCACTTTTAACCTAGATATTTTCTTTGACATCTTTTTCTTTAAACTTTTTCTGCAATGTAACCAATGTTTTAATAAACTAAAATTTAATCAGACTGTTAAGGTACAGAATGGAGTGAATATTGTAAGATGCACATTATATATATATTTGTTTTCTGAGGTTTTCGCAGGTATTTGTATGTGGATCTTTGGTTATTCGGGTTTTCTCCCACGTAAAATTGGAAGTATCTTGACGACGTTTCGACGAAATCTCATTTGTCATCTTCAGGCTTGTGTCTTCGGCTTTGTGCTTCTCGGAGTAATGTGAGCTTGCAGCTGCTTCTTCCTTTTAACTGCTGGTGGGAGTGTGACTTGATTGGGTGGGGGCTTGGCTGTATTCTGATTGGGTGGCGGGGTGTTTTGTTCAGGTGGGGGCTTGGTTGTGCTCAGGTTAGTTTTAGTTGCCGAGGGATTTGAGCTGGTGAGCTGTGATCCTGTTGTTTGGCTTCACATTCGTGGTCATGCCACATCTTCATGGTGGGCGTCCATTCGCTTCATGTATGGGTCAGAGGGGTTTGAAGCAGGTAGTGATGTAGCTGTGGTACGGCTTCTGGTCCGTGATCATGTCTCATCATCTCTGTGGGTGTGAGTCTGCTTTCTACGTGGAGGTGTGGTGGTAGCATCTTGTGTGGCCCTCGTGGGTGTGGGTCTGGTGTCATTCTTCATGTTAGGTACTCATTTGTTAGTGAGGGCAGGTTTCCAAATGGCTGGAAGGTGGGAGGTATCATCTCATTTATTCATGCTGTGTGGGTGTTTTTCTATCTCTAGCATGAATAAATGAGATGCTCCGCCTCCAGCCATTTGAAACAACAAATGAGTACCACAATGACAACAAACACATATATATATATATATATATATATATATATATATATATATATATATATATATATATATATATATATATATATGGTGTTCGCTTGGTTGGTATTTTCCACGTCATTGTAGTTCTTTTATATTATACCACACACACACACACACACACACACACACACACACACATTATATATAAGAAAACAATATATATATATATATATATATATATATATATATATATATATATATATATATATATATATATATATAAATATATTATATTATATATGTGCTGCTAAATCTATAACAGTTCCATGCCATTCAAATTAAATATCCCCCGAGTCTGAGCTTTCTCCAATTTTATAATTTAAATTGTCTCTATGATTTCTTGTAATGTCAACAGTTGTGCCATTTTCTTTTATAACTTCTTGATGGATCTCTTTTATTTCAGTATTTCCCAGATAATTAATACTTTGAAGTTCTGTGGCAAATATCTTCAGTTTGCATAAATATGTGTAGATTAAAAAAAAAGCTTCATAAGTTGCTAGCTAGACAAATCCTGTTTCAGTATGTCATAAACTTATGTTCCAGAAGTATAATTTCTTTGTTTCTGTTCTTTCAACCAGTGAGACAATAAATGTACAGCTTTCTTTCCTAATTCTCAAATAGTTCTGACTGAAAATTAAAATGTCCCAAATACTATATCCAATTAAAAAGAGAAATTGTATGAATGAATGCAAGTCAATGACTATTGTAGATGAAGTATTTTGTGGTTTGGTTATACAGCAAGAAAGAATGAGAATTGAATCACGCATACACACACCCAAAATATTTTTTGTGATTTGCATAATTTTACTTACAATAAAAGAGAAGAATGTGATGGGTATGTAAGTGTGTGTGTGTGTGTATGTATGTATGTATGTATGTATGTATGTATGTATGTATGTATGTATAAAATGTATAAAATGTATTGGCCACCCATCTTACAGGCTAATTCTGGCCAGCTTACAGTCATAAAAATCTATTGATACAAATTAAAACATAAATAAATTAAAACCAAAGATTAAAATATAACGACACGTGGGAAGGAGGAGGGCAGAGTGAGGAAAGGTGGGATCTATTGTTACTCCATCAACCATCTTCACTGTGCTGTTCCCCCATTGGGGCCCCAAGCCAAATGGGGGAGCCATATTTTTAGGCCCTGACGAAAGGGTAGGAGGGTTGGTACCTTATTTCTTACATCAGAAATAAAAACTAATTATATTTAAGATATTATTATTTAATCCATAATCACATAATTACAAAACTGAAAACAAATATTTTTTTTAAAAAAAAATCCTGAAAACCTACATATTTGATTCCCCTTCTTTTCTTCAAATAAATGGAGCTGGATAAACAACATATTTTTATTTTCAAAATTATAATAACTTAAGAATTTTTCAGTCGAACACACATAGGTCCGCATGCTTTCTGCATTGTATAATCTGTAATAAACATGTGAATTCCTTTGTTAGCAAGAGAATACTGTTTGTAAGGATTGCTTGGAGATTCTGTTTATTATTCAGTTGTTCAGTTGCTTCCAACTCTGTGTCAGGATTGTCTCTCAGGAACGGCTTCTTTGCATTCTTACACACTCGTGTTCATGCTCTCAGACTTAGTATCTGACTATCTTGTCTTTTTGCAGCCTCTTTCCTGATTGTCTTAGATTTATTTCCAAGCAAGATGTTTCTTGCTTTCCACTATGTTTTCAAAATGTTTAAACTTTCACTTTCATTGTGACTGCTTCTGGTAAGTTGTTTGGTTTTATTTTATCTAATACTTCATGATCTGTTCTTCTTGCTTTCCAAGGTATTTGCAAACATTTTCTCCAACGTCATAGTTCAAAAGCATCCTCCATTTTTCTTCTATCATACTTTGTGATGGTCCAGCTTTCAGAGTCACATACTAGCACAGGAAAGACCATGTACCTGACCATTTGTTTTTGTCTTCCCAACAACTATTAGTCCTTGCTCAGCTTCCTCAAAAGTCCTAATAATTTTGATTCCCAATTTGAAAGAAAATTGCCCTCCACTACCCTCTTTATATCTACCAAGTCAGTGACAATGTCTACCTCAGTGATCTCTTCACTGATCCAAAACACTATGTCTAGGACAACTGCTGAGGATTCAATCATTAAGATCATTTTTTTACTGATTCTGCATCTATGATTCACATCCCACATTACATTGTTTTAGATAAATAAGCTCTAAAAGCTTTAAACCCTCTTTTTGGACATGACTGCTAAGAAATGATGTGAATTTTTTTTACCAAATTCAAAGTAGAGCTTCATGGAGATTTGGGGAATAAAATTTGGGGATCAGGATGAGCAAAGTTAGACTCATCTGCTGTACTTAAAGTGAAAAAAAAATGGTTCCAAATAGCTCTTACTTACCCTGGTTCAGCCTTCATCCTGACTCAGAATGCATTCTTAGTGAATAACCCAATCCGATACCTTTAAAACTATAACCCATAGTGGTATTGTGGCTTATTTACATTCTCTGGAATTTAATGCACCATTTTTCTTCTTGAATCATGGAGTGTTCAAAGGCATCTAAGACAAAGTATATTTCTCTCTGGTTTCCACCACTGCCCTTGAAAAGCCAAATGATTTTTAAGGTTGGCTCTAAATCTGCTTATATCCAGTAATGCTGCTGCCTTTAGCTGCTAAAACAGCAAACAGAGATAAGGATACACACATTTTCAAATGTTATATTTTCTTTCCTGGGAGTGGCTGCCTTTTCCAGAAGCAAAGAAAATGGCATAACATGGGGAGGTGGGGAATGGAAGGAGAATTAAAAGAATGCTCCTTTCCATGCAGAGTGGGAATTGTAAGATCAATAGGGCCCTTAGAAAACTGATTAAAAGTATAAATCCAGCAGAAAGGCCCTTTAGCAATGAACGGATCCCTCTAAAAATAGATTCTACTCTAAAATTAATGTCTGTAGATTGGGTTGGGAAGATTTTAAAAGTAAAAAAGAGAAAGAGTGAGAATGGATAGATGGCACGATAAGATAAAATCTAGGTATACTTTGATGGCAAAGTAGTTAATCATCTTTCAACAAAGATTGGTGGGATTTCATTGTTTGCATAAGAGGTAAGCATCCTGGCAACAGCTCGTGTCAAAAGTTATAGCAATTTAAAAGCACATTGTTGGCCCTCTCACAAAATGAATGCCATGGAGAGATCATCTATTTAAAGCAAATAAACACAGAGCTGCCAGCATCCAGTTGCCAAAAAGCAAAATATTAAATGACAGCAGAATTCTCCAAACTCTAGGAATAGCAATAGCCCACAAACTCACAGCCACACTCCACCAGGAATTATCCAGAACCAAAGATAAGATACCAAATGATGAAAGAAACAATGCAATTTATAAAATCAGCTGTAACAATTGCAACCAATTTTATGTGGGACAAACATCACATCAATTAAAAACCAGGATCCACAAGGACTGCTGGTAATCAAATGCCACAATCCCAAATCCTTCTTCTCTACCCACACCAGCACCAAACAGTACCAGTTCAAATGGAGCAACACAAATGTCATTGGCCACGCTACTACCTGCCAGGCTCATGAGTTCATTGAAGCCTGACACTCCACAAGCAATTCCATCAACAGATCTATTGACCTACAACTAGCCTGTGAATCCCTCAGAATCCAAATCAACCACACAGCCAACCAGAGACAGCACCAATCCATGCAAGCCCACCAGCACTTCACCTCCCAATGACCCTCACCTGAGGTAACCTCCCCATCACAAGAGCCACCACAAGACCCTCACTTGATATACCCACACTTGATTTCTTACAAGACCCTGACCTGATGAGACCCTGACCTGATGTGACATCACCATCACAAGACCTACTGGCCACACAAAGCCCTTATAAACAGAAGAACACAGATACCCCCTAAATTCTACTGAAGATGTTACCTAGCCTGGTAACAAAATGTTTGGAAACCAACCCACAAGCTCAAAGAATGAACCTTCACCTCCATACCTTATTAACTGTGTTTCCCTTTGCCTTATTTTTCTGGACAGGTGGAAAGATACTGGACATAAAGCTTTACCTAGCAAGGCCTATTAAGGACCAGTTGCAGTTTGATAAACACAGATATACTAAAAAATTGTTGGTTTGTTTGGTGACATTCAAGCTGCTGCTGGTGATAGCGGTGATTAAACAAGACTGGGGACCTGAAGGGCAAACAAAGGACATGTCAGTGAGTGCCTAAGAACCAGACTACACATGGACAATATTATCTTTGCAATCACTGATATTTCCAAACTGAGCTAATTAAAGCTCCTTTTATGGATTGACCAATTTGAACTCTGTAAACCAGTCTTGTGGAGAACCTGTGACCCTCCAGGTGTTGCTAGGAATTGCAATTTATTGAATTGCACTGCCATATGATTTACAGTATTTGAGTTAAATATTAGGGCCCTTAAAATGATTGGGAATAAGTGCCTGGAATGCATTTTTTTTCCAGCTAGCATGAAAGCCAGAAAAAACAAGACTGCTTTAAGAAATAAATGTTTGGGTAAGAGTTGAAAATATTCTTCCCCAATATTTTCAAAGAATTTTAATAAACCACCCTATTTGTTCCTTGACAGAGGGAATTGTAGTTCATCAGTATCTGGTGGGCAAACAATACCACATTTTCTTTATAGGATTTCTAATTTCTATTCCACCACATGTTATGATTGAGATGTCTCTCTTTGCAGGCAAGGTTGGTACCAATCCTATTTTTGCCTCCTGCTCTTTACAGTTTACAACAGGGCTGTCAAACTCACAGCCCCGGGCTGGATGTGTCACATGCAGCTACGCCCATGCCTTGTTTAACAAAGGGGGGGAAAGTCACAATACATCACATGATGAGCTATGACGATGTGAGTTTGACACCCCTTGCTTAGAACATTACTACTTCTTAAGTGGCAAAAGCCTGTTTTGAAATATCAGTAGAAAAGCCATCTATACAGGAAATCCTTGAAGGATGTTCTTTTTAGAATTTTAATTCAGTTTTAATTCTGTGGAGAAATTAACTCATCACTATTCCATTCTGAAAACTGGCTTTGTTTATGTGGACACTCACCTGGTGAGTGAGTTTAAAGTATTAAATTTTGAAGTTTTACAGAAATATTCATGACACCAAGCATCAGCTTTTGCTGGTAAAAGCCAGCATTGGTAATGGTAGATTCAGCACAAGATTTGTATTCCCTGGATAGATTATTTGATATACTTCAAGTTCATACTCATAGATGAGACACAAGGAACTAAGAAAAAAAGAAGTAGAAATAAAATAAGTAAAGTCCACAGGCTTGAAATTATTGGCCTATTTTTTTATAGATGACAACATAGGAAAGGGTCTTTGTTGACTGCTCTGGGGATAAAGTAGCAATTTGTTCAATAAAATCCTTTATTAAAAACTAAATAGAAACCTCCTGCACTTCTGGCTTTGAGTAAGAGATGGCATGGTATTCAAACTTCCTCTCCAGAAACAACAAGGAGGAGCCAGGCAATTAAAAAATTAGCCAACAGTTGTGCAGGCACTGAATCATCCCTTACTTCTGAAACAGATTTCAGTGCTATTTTTCTTTCACCTTTTCTAAAATTTGCAACAAGATACTCTGATCCAGATATAACACCTTCAGTTTTCAAAGTTGCTTCATCATGCCAAAAGATACTTTTTTTTTCAATTTTCCCCTCCAAGTATTGACACAGCTGTAGTAACACAGCTACTGGAAACATTGCAATTTAACACTAGATACACAGTACTTTTCTCAGGTAGATTGGCCTCAGTCCTTATTTTTGATCTTTCTGTAAATGGCTAACTTGGACAATTCCCTAGAAAATTCAGGAATAGCTAATAAAAATAGGGAGTTCCAGTACATTTTGGCTCCAAGGACTACTGTTTCTCTGGTTTGAGGTGTCAGAGTCATCTCTAAACATAACTTAAAGAAACTTTGTGAATATTATTACCATAGCATTAAATGTAGAGGGAAGATTTGTAAGACTTGTAGAAGAGTAGTTAATAAAAGCCTTAGCCTGGTTCAAGATACTGTACAGCATTTTGGATTTGATTCCAAAAAGGACCTTTGGAGAATACAGGGGTGTGAATGCAATGCCTGTCTACAGCCATTTAAAACAGCCATGTCTTTTCTCTTGAGCACACCTGTAAGGTCAATTGCAGTGGCATTTGCCAAGTAATTCCCCCCCCCCCAAAAAATCAATTTGACAACCATAAAGTTACAATCAAACCATCCCATTTTTAATTCATATTATATAAAAAATGCAAAGCTTCAATTTTACCTTTACGGGTGCTATCTTGACTCTTTTGAGCAAATCCCAAAGATCCCCTTCACATCATTACTGGATAGACCACTGTACTAACCCTTGATAATTTTTTTACCTGGGTACAGTCTCCCAGGTAAACTTCCTCATTAAAACTTTCTAACTTTAATGGGAAATTTTAGAAACTCAGTTTGAAACAATTCACATCAAAGCAACTTTCTGCAACTCAAATGTTTCAGTTATTCATAAATTTGGTGCAGTTCATTAATTGACTTCTGAAAATATGAAAGAAAGTGAGAATTTATTTCTAGGAAAGGTGGGGCAAGGTGGAATAATTTTCTCAACATCTGCCACCCTGACTCAAATAAAGATAGATCCATGAGCACCAAGCTTAGTGTTTTTGATAGCATTAGAGCATCATGTTCATCCACTTAACTCTCCAGACTGAAAACATACTTTGGTGCAAGATTAAATGATCGTAATAAAGGACAAATGGCCATTCATTTCTATATGTGCTATTTTTTTTAAATCAGAACTGTGGCATTGGAGACAAAACGAAAGCTAGAGAATAATTATGTTTTTTTATATTTGTTTTAGCTTTTATATTTATTTATTTATTTATTATTTATTTGGGCTTTTATACTTTTATAATTTTATATCTTTATTATTTTTACAAATTACTCAAAGCAGCTAACATAAGATGAGTTGAGAAAGAGTGGCTGGCCCAAAATCACCCAGCCAGCTTTCATGGCTAAAGTAGAACTAGAACTCATAGTCTTCCACTTTCTAACTTAGTGCCTTACCCACTACACAAAACTGGCTCTGGTTACTTTAAAAAAAGGATTGGAATCTTAGAAATGATAGAAATCAGAGGTGGTATTCAGCAGGTTCTGACCAGTTCTGGAGTACTGGTAGTAGAAATTTTAAGTAGTTCGGAGAACCAGCAAATACCACCTCTGACTGGCCCAGTCCCCATCTATTATCTGCCTCCAAGTCCCAGCTGATTGGCTGTGTCTTCTTTTGTTACCCTGCACAGGAGAACGGAGCTGGAAAACACGTTAGTAGGGTGGGGAGGGAATGGGGATTTTGCAGTAACCTTCCCCTGCCACGCCCACCAAGCCATGCCAAGCCCGCCAATCCACATCCACAGAACCAGTAGTAAAAAAAATTGAATCCCACCACTGATAGAAATTAAATGCTTTTTATTCCCAGAGCTAAATCAGTTCAAAATGTGTGCTTGCACACACATATACATATTTCATAGCTTTGTGTAATCTGGTGAAAAAGAAACAAGCTATAAGAAAACCACTGAATGGCTAGGAAAAAGCAAAGAATATTTTAATATAGTTCAGAGTAACTCCTGCTAGAGTTGTAATTCCTGGCTTCTGGGTTTTTCCCACAAACTTCTTTCAAATTAAGTGTTTGGAACACTTCACATTCTTCAAGGAAAATGGTACAAAAAGTATAACTCCTCACTTCTCTTGCTTTTGTTCAACACGAGCACATTTATTCTAAGTGAGCAAGAGGGATGCCTTCATGGACTACAGTAGTTGGCTACCATGTGGAGAAAGACACTATAGAGAGAGATGGTGGCTCTCATGCTTAGAAAGCCTTCGAACCTGGCAAGTTGGTTTCTTCAGTTCTGCCTCAGGTGGCCTTCATGACTGGATTCTATCTGTAAGCAAGGGCAGAGAGAGTGAGAGGAAGCAGAAATTACATGCTCTCGCCTAGTCTGATTTCTCTTCTCTAGAACTGGGCATTATTCAGTTGATAATGGATTATTTTCCTTTTACCAGATCTTTGAATCTTCCTAAACCTGATGCTGTGATTGACTAAAAGAATGGTATTTCAGAAAATCCTTGGTTTCTTTATCAAGAGCCTTGCTGGTGCAGTGGTTAGAGTGCTCTACTGCAGGCCACTTCTGCTGACTATTGGCTGCCTACAATTTGGCAGTTCAAATCCCACCAGGCTCAAGGTTGACTCAGCCTTCCATTCTTCCAAGGTGGGTAAAATGAGGACCCAGATTGTTGGGGGCAATATGCTGACTCTGTAAAACTGCTTAGAGAGGGCTGTAAAAGCACTATAAAGCGGTATATAAGTCTAAGTGCTATTGCTATCATATGGGAAATGGCTTAGCCTGCAACAAAATGTGACTCTATGATGCATATAACAATTTCATATATGCATCTTTCCTAAACTTATCTGAGTGGAGTAGTAGGATTCATAGGTATCAAGTAACAGATCTTTTATTTTAAACCCACTAAAAAAATCCACAAATGCATCTTTAAATCCTTTTATTTCTATGCATACATGTCTCTTCTAGATTTATGCTGCTTCATACATAGTTTTCATTATGAAATATGAGCTATCCTACTAAACCCTAAACAAAATGCCATCTTAATGCTAAGTGACACAACTTCTCATTCCCTCCTCCTCTTCCTCCTCCTCCTCCTCCTCCTTCTCTCTTCCTCCTCCTCCTCCTCCTCCTCTCTTCAGTTTCCTAGGTGAGCCACATAATGTATGGCTTTGAAAATCTAGACTCTTCAGTGTTTTATAATGATGCAGAAACTAGTTTCTAGAGGTAACTAGAACTTCCAATACTGTCAACTACAACCAATTGTTGAGCAAGAACAATATTTCAAATGTGTCCAATTTGTGCGAGCTACTTATCGCATGCCATGGAAATGTCTATCTTTATTCCATGTGACCGTGTGAAATAAGAACCCACCTTTCCTTGAAAAATGTGGCACTTAGTTGAACCAACGAAATTACATTTACATAGTGATCTATGCGCCAAATGACTGAGGAAAATGAAGGCTTATATAGATTTATTACTTTGATTTATGTTACCCACCTGGATACTGCTCCCCTCTCCAAAGTGGGGGGTGGTACCATAGTCTCTCAGGATGACATTTAAAGTGCTAAGTTAGACTGTGATGACTCACAGTGTTTCTAATATAAATAACAGTATAACTATATATTCAGAAATGAATCGGAGCCTTATTAGTTCCCTACTAAGAATTCTATCTGATATAAATTAATCATCATAACATGTCATCAGGGGAAAAAAGTTACCATCATCCAAATGAGGAGGAGGCGAAATAGTTTGGAAATTAGTTTCTAAATTTGCTTTCGTGAAGCACTTTCCTATTTCATTTTAGTTTGACTCCTCACATAAACCAGCATTGTTTATTTCAAGTTTTTTTCTTGAGGCTAGAACAATCTGTCTGAAATTAGCTTGAGTGAAGAAGGCAAGGTGTCAAGCAGAAATAAATGGGTGATATTTGGAAAGCTGTATTCTTCAGATGGTTACATTTATTTATAGGAAGCCAATTTTAATTTGGAAGAAAAATTGAGTTCACCACTCTCCAACTTTCCCTAAGTAAGTGTAGAGAATTACAAACTTTACTTAGATTATAAAATACATTAATTTTGACTTTTGGGAAGATAGAAGCCAAAAGATCTAATGGTAATTTCACACATTATGTTAATGTTTCTATCGAGCCTTTCCAATACAATTCCAATGTGAATCTGTAGTTAAGGCTAACATAGAACAAGACTCAGGAAAATACTTTGAGAATTTTAATGATTACTCTAGTGTAGGCAAATTTGATAGTTATATTTAAAAAGTGAATTAAATTTATTCAGAAGTAGAAAAAGGAATCAGGGACTTCAACACTTTTATTGTCAAACAAAACATATTTGTATACAAACTTCCCTAGTAACTAAATTGTAATTTGTTTATATATCCACATATCTTAAAATTGCCAAGTTTGAAAAATGCTCGTCTACTCTAAGCCAGAAAGTTGCTGTTATGATCAGAGTGGATAAAAGACACTGTGGCTTACTTAAGTTTGTATTTGTTTAAGAGGGAAGGATAGATAGGAACAAAATGAAATAAATCAAGAATTCACATCAGATATGGCAGTCTTAAAGTTTAAAAATATTAATAAAACTGTTGCCTTAAGAGAAGAAAAAGAGCTGATTTAATGACTGTGTCATGAGTAAAAGCCTGGCTTCAGGCAGGATGTTCAAGTGCACCTGGTTTTCCAACTATGGTTGCTAATGGAATTTACAAAATATGAATTGTTATTGCAGAGAGGCTAACTTGGTCTTTGCCACCATCTCAGAAAGAGTAAAAAAAAACACCTAGTATGATATTCCATTCACAATGAAATTAGTATGTGGTTTTCTTCTTGCAAAGGAAAAAAAAATACTTCAACTTCATAGCATAAGAACTAATTAGGTTTATTACGTTTCATAATTAATTAACATACTTGGAACTGAATCCAGAGATTTGTGAGTAACGTCCATGTATAGAGCAATCCCATGGACTATTTTACTGACAATGTCCTGCATGTAAAAGTCTATCCTGGATTTCCACAGTTTAGCTTCACAAAAGTTGTAAGCTTCATAAAAGTCACCTTATGGCAAAATGGGCAGGAAACAAATTTAATAAACAAAGAAGGTATGCCAGATATAAAAGATTTGAGGATGGGAGGAAATTCCATATTTACTTTCTCTACACTACACCATACATTATTTTATATATCTCTGTCATATCCTCTTTACTGACTGTAGGTTCTTTGTTTCCTAGTCTAAAAGTCCTAAATCATCTTTCCATACCAAAGAACTACTTTGATCTTTGATCATTCTAATTCCCCTTTTCCGATTTCTTTGCTTTCCTTTACTTCCTGTACAGATTCATCTCATACTTCTTTCTTTGCTTTCCTGAGGATATCATATGTGATGCTGCTGTGGAAATAAAGAATAGTCTCATCACAGATCAGCCTGTCATGGTACTAGAATAATAGCCCTAGACTGTATCCAATATGCACCTACTATTTCTGGTACTAAAGGAGTCCCTGTGGATTTTACTCTGCTAGCCATTGCCAAATATAACAGATAATCAGAGTTGGAAGGGACCTTGTAGGTCATCTAGTCCAACCCCCCACCCAAGCGGGAGACCCTACACCATTTCTGACAAATGGCAGTCCAATCTCTTCTTGAAAGTCTCAACTGATGGTGCTCCCACAACTTCCGAGGGCAAGCTGTTCCATTGGTTGATTGTTCTCACTGTCAGAAAGTTTCTCCTTATTTTCAGGTTAAATCTCTCATTGTTCAGTTTCCAACCATTATTTCTTGTCTGGCCTACAGGCGCTTTAGAAAATAGCTTGACCCCTTCCTCTCTGTGGCAGCCCCTCAAATATTGGAAGACTGCTATCATGTCTTCCCTGGTCCTTCTCTTTACTACACTAGCCAAGCCCAATTCCTGTAACCGTTCGTCATATGTTTTAGTCTCCAGTCCCCTAATCAACCTGGTTTCTCTTCTCTGTACTTTTCCTAGAGTCTCAACATCTTTTTTATAATGTGGTATAGGGGACAGTGCTGATTTCTATTTCAAGGCCATTGAGACAACACTGTCTGGAGACATTTCCACAATCATGTGGCTAGCATGATCTCATGGAGCACTGTTACCTTCTCACCAAAGTGGTACCTATTTATCTACTTACATTTGTAGGCTTTTGAACTGCTAGGTTGGCATGACCTGGGGTGAGAACAGGAGCTCACCCTGTTGCATGGCACTCAGGTCTCAAACCTGGGCTGCTAGCTTTCCAGCCGATAAGCCCAGCATCTTAGCTGCTGAGCCACAGCACCATTCCAGGTAATAATGGTAGACAGTATTCAGATCTAGCCATTATCAACAGGTGCCTCTTTGGGAATCCTAAGAAGTGTGCCATCTTTTTCACACCAGCTGTCAATACTACAAGCTCATATAGATTCTGCAACTTTTGGAAGTATTTCCTCAATACTAAGAACTTCAAGTACTTTCAATAACATAGCATTGCTTCTTTCAAAGACTCAAGCATCCTTCCAGTTCTTTCAATGCTGAGAGTCAGGAGATTATGAGGTTCTTGTTTTCATGTATTTGTGTGATGTAGAGAATAAGATATGGGTTCTAAATACAGTGTACCTTGGTACTCAACTACTTTGAAACTCATCTAATATGATACTCAACTCGTTTTGATGTGAAAATTTTGTTCCGGTGCTCATCATTTGTTTGGTGCTCAAGACACAAGCTAAAACTTGTTGGTGTTGGCCACCCTGTGACTCATTACATTATTCCTTATGGCAAAAATTTGTTTGGCATTCATCATTTTTTGTATTCATCATTTTTTTGTATTCATCATTTTTGGTATTCATCACACCTTCTGGAAACAATTAATGATCAGTACCAGTATTTTTATCATATCAACTTTGAAAGAGAAGGAAATACATTTGAAATCATTTTGGGGTAGGACATAGATTATAACAGATAATCATTATCTCTGCATTCCCCAGACACACATAGTTAAGTTGCATCTAACAATAATTCAGACAATACTGATAGTAATTCTGCCAAAGAGTTTGCAACCTGCTGGTTTCTGAAAGGTTTCTTTAACAGTTTTGTAAGGATGGAGCTGGAAGAAAGGCCACTGCATGTCTATATTGATGAGGAAAGAATTACATTTTTTAAACCTTTTCCTTATTGATGTTTGGAAATGGGCAATCCTGCAGAGAGCTATCCTAATTATGTCCCATTCAGTACAGTGGGGTTTCCTTCTAGATAAGAAGATCTAGGCCTGCAATCTTATTTCAAGACTGCTAACCCAAGTAGAAAGATGAAAGAGAATGGATGAATAGCAATTTGTATATTTCATTACTGCCAAAATGTTTCCTGAATACTAATGAGAACTGATTTTTAACTGAATAAATGAGTAAGTAGAAATAGAGAACATTTCTAATGCTCACCGCTTGCCTGTACAGTGTGCATATGTGTGCATGTGTGTGCACACACACACACACACACACACACACACCAGATCTAGGAAATTTATCTGCCTACAATTTTTCTTTCTGACATCGAATTGTTTGCTTGTGCTTTGTCTGTTTTAACCAATATAATTTGATCCCCTGCAGAGCATAGAAAAATAAGGTTGATTGTAGAATGCCTTATCTAGAATGACAAGGGTTTTTCATTGTTTTCAGCATCTGTATAAGATTATGAATGATTCATGATCAAATAGATCCACTATATTAAATTAAAATAGTGTAGACCATCAGCCTGTTAGTGATAGGTTGATATTACTGCAGCATTAGTTTTATGAATTGATGGCAGGGCTGACAATTCAATTTGAAAATAACATTTACGAAATTCATCTACCAAAGCAGCTGTTTGCAGACTCAGGGCATAATATTTGGAAAGTCCAACTCCAGAGAATAATCCACCATTCATACTTTATTTCTCCATTGAAAAAGATAATTTGTGAAACTGATGGTTGCTTTATCTTTAAACAATATATATGGACATTCCATTGCATCATGTTATAAATGTAGAATTCAAGAATTTAAATTAATGACTTCTGGCTGATGTCGCCGCAAGGTTGGACATGAGGAGCTGATCTCCGTGTTCCTTCACTGAGTTCTTCCCATTGGAGGACTCTGAAAAGAGGGGTGGTGAATTTGATTTATGTCTGTACAAAAAGATGTAACCCGGGGTAAGCCGATTTCCAAAAAGAAGTTTTATGTATTTATGTTTTGTGTTTTGTTTGTCTATGTTTGACTTAATAAAACTCTAGAAGAATGTTGGAAGAGAATAATGAAATTGTAAATAAGACAGATGGATACAATGAATATATACAATCTAAGGCAAAGGAAATATAATTGAATAGAAGGAAAGGGAGAAATAAAGAGAAGTTGGGAAAAGATATGAAGTTGAACAGATAAGATAAATATACATATTAAATTGTGCTTGTATGGAAATGTGATGATTTGGAATTATCCTGTCTTTAAATAAGATGTTTTATTTGTTTTTCAGAAAAGATGTCTTATGTTATTATATGCTACATTTTGTTTGTTTGTGTATTGTTTTTAAAAATTAATAAAATTTGTTTAAAAAAAAGAATTTAAATTAATGACTTCTGGCTGATGTCACTGCAAGGTTGGACATAAGGAGCTGATCTCCGTGTTCCTTCACTGAGTTCTTCCCATTGGAGGGCTCTGAAAAGAGGGGTGGTGAAGTAAAGAGGGTCTCCCTGCAGGTCTTGGAGAGCAGTAACTCTCCTGCTTGACCCAGGGTTCCTTCCCTCTCAGCCATGATGAGGAGAAGAGGCAGCCATGATGGCACATGAAGCTGGGACAGCCAAAGCAACAAAGTAATGTGCAGGAGCAGTGTAGATGAACAGTGACTAGAGCTGGGTAAGAAGAATCCTTTTTTATTTAGACCCTAAACTTTTTTTAAAAAAGGAAAAGGAAAATCCAGGAAAACAGACTCTTAGAACTATTTCTTAAAGCAGTGACAACCATAGAGAGAAAAATCCTAGACCCAAAAGAAAGAAAAGGCTAAAGACCTTTTAAAACATAGAAAATTGGATTTTTAAACTTGGTAAGCATTGTTTTGGGAAGGCATTATAAAATGCTGAAATTATCTACTTGAATAGCCATCTTTGCTCCCATAAATTGAACTAAAATTGTTTTAATCAATTTATCAGACTGGAAAAAATGCTGAAACCTAAGCTACTGGTGAATGGAAAATATACCATACCCCTACAAGCCTATTGCAAGGCATAAATGGAAAATAGAAAATATCCTACAACTGATAATGAATGAAGATCAAAGAGTCCAGGAAAGAGAGTAGCAGAAAAAATGGAGGAAAAGATAGAACAGACAAACCAGCAAATAAAGCAAGAAGATGAGAAAGAGAAGACGATAAAAATAATGATGACTGATGAAGTAAACCAAGGGAAAAGTATTTTAAGAGATTTAAAAATGGAAGCGGATAACCTTGAAGGTACTTTTCAAAGGGAGATAGGGGTTTGGGTGGACATTCTGGAGACCTGGCAGCTTAGGAGGATAGAGATGGGAGGAATATTCAGACTGAATGATGAAGACACAGAGGCTGATAGAGACAAAGATCCGAGAGGGATATGGGAGGCAAGCTAAAAAAACGAATAAGAATTGAAGATTAAAATGAACAAGAGATGATGGATAGAAAAAAATATTTCTTTTTTCTTTTTTTCTAATATAATAATGGCCTGATTAAAAACTAGAATAGAGGTAGAAATAAGAATACACACCCTTATATAAAGCAATAGTTAGATGGAAAGATTGGAAGTTGAAAGATGGTATTATTAGGTATATTTAAATAATAGGAAAATTGGTACTAGAGTGACATATTGTGACTTTGAATAACCAAATAATGAAGGACTATGTTTTAATATAAACATGTGTATTAACACTAGGATTAGTAATGGTGGCCTGGCTAGAAGCTAGAATAGAGGTAGAAATGAGAAATAGGGGAAATATTGGCAGATATAATTTTTATATAATAGAATATAAGTAATAATTAGATGGAAAGGTTAGAGGTTGAAAGATGGTATTACTATGTACATTTAATAATATCACTGGCATTAAAATGGAATATTGAAATATTGAAAACCTACTCTAAAACTAACATGTATGTCACTACTATGATTATATAAGCTTGATTAAGGTAATAACTATTATTATTGTTGTTGTTATTGCTGTTTGTATCAAAATGAATTATACTCAGAGGCCATATTGTTCATGTATTGATATGGATGAATATCTAAAAATAAAAATCCAATAAAACTTTTTAAAAAAGAATTTAAATTAACATTATTAATTTCTTTCTATGTTCTTCTTTTCTTGAGCTTCATGTTTATTTTAACTTTATTAAGGGGCTATCCTACCACCAATTACAACGTGTGCACATTTTATAAAAGTAGCAAGATAAAAGTATGAACTGCACAGAAAGCTATGACTACCTGAGGAAAATCAACATTCAGCAAAGATCTATCTCACTGACCCTTTAACATTTCTTTGAAAACATCAGTACATATGTGGCAAAGGGTGATCAGGGACAGTGTTGCTTTAAGAATTGACAAAGTCTGTTACCTCAGACTGCCAATTATGTTTCTTATATCTTTTTTTTATATCTTCAAATTTTCAAGGAATAAAATGCATAACATGTAGTTTGAAAAAAAAGTGAAGAAAAAAATACACCAGAAAAAGAAGAAAAAGTATATATTGGTTTATCAGATAACAATTGCAATTCTAAATATAGTTATCTAATGTAAATATTATTCAATACTTATGGTATAATATATACATATTCAAAAGTCAATATATTTATTTATGATGCCATAAATAAGCAAATGCCTATAAAAAGCATGTTCTAAGCCCTGTGTTTCACACTTATATTTCATTTCTATTTGTATATGTTATTTGCATATGGTTTCCTTTGGAGAGGGCATTATTGTTTTTAATAGCACCATGGATATTTAAATTTTATTTATACTATGTAAGCTGTCAAGAATAATTTAATTGCAGTAGGAAATAAGTTTAATGAACAAACAAACAACATGGAATTTGTGGAATTTGTTAGCGTTCTCTTCAAAGGGAATAAAAGGATTACAAAATTGTAAATGTGGTCCCACGTACTTAGGTACAAAAGAGGCATCTCATTGGAAAAAGCCATTTTTATTTCATATGGATCTGCATTTATGACAAATTTCGAAGGATTTGAAGGAAACCATTAATTCTGCGGCAGCTTTGAGATTCTTTGAGAAACAACAGCAGATGTGAAAGAAGAAACTGGTAAAAAAGTAATAAAACTATGAACAAAGGATTCACCCCCCCGCAAAAAAAAAATCATATCCACACACTATATCCACTTATGTCATAATGGATCTTGTCAAACCTATAGTAAAAAAAAAAAAAACCTTGGAATGCTATCTGCAATTTTGGTCTCCAAATCTTAAAAATATTTTATGAAGTTATAAAAAGTAATGAAAAGAATAACCAAACAGCAGTTGGGGAAACTCTCCTAAGAGGAAAGTTTACTGCAGTGCATTTCAATTAAACAAAAATAGGACCCAGAGTAGGCATGATATCAAATTGAATTAAAACATGCTAAATATGGAGATACTTGATAAAAAGAAAATTTCTGTTTTCTCCTGCCACTGTAGCCTTTAGCCTTGTGTGAAGCTTGATGAGGAAAGATTTTAAAAAATGAAAGAGAATAGCATAAGACAGTGGCCCCCAAACTTATGGGCACCAGGAACTGGTTCCGTGGAGAGAGGTTTTTCCACAGACCAGAGTGTATTGCCTGCATCCTATGGATGGGGTTTTGCTTGTTTTTGTGGCCCAGTTTCTGACATGCTGCAGACCGACGCCAGTCCATTGACTGGAGGTTGGGCGTCCCTGGCATAGGACAAATAGAAGAGCAAGGATTTTAGAATCAAAGAAGAAGATCTTTATCTTCTTAGCAATGAACATGGTGCTGCAAAGTGACAGGCCCAAATCGTATACAGGTGAAACTAAAAAAATTAGAATATCATGCAAAAGTTCATTTATTTCAGTAATGCAACTTAAAAGGTGAAACTAATATATGAGATAGACTTATTACATGCAAAGCAAGATAGTTCAAGCCATGATTTGTCATAATTGTGATGATTATGGCTTACAGCTCATGAAAACCCCAAATCCACAATCTCAGAAAATTAGAATATTACATGTAATCAATAAAACAAGGATTGTACATAGAACAATATCGGACCTCTGAAAAGTATAAGCATGCGTATGTACTCAGTACTTGATTTGAGCCCCTTTTGCAGCAATTACTGCCTCAATGTGGCGTGGCATGGAAGCTATCAGCCTGTGGCACTGATGAGGTGTTATGGAAGATCAGGATGCTTCAATAGCGGCCTTCAGCTCTTCTGCATTGTTCGGTCTCATGTCTCTCATCTTTGTCTTGGCAATGCCCCATAGATTTTCTATGGGGTTCAGGTCAGGCGAATTTGCTGGACAATCAAGCACAGTAATCCCATGGTCATTGAACCAGGTTTTGGTGCTTTTGGCAGTGTGGGCAGGTGCCAAGTCCTGCTAGAAAATGAAGTCAGAATCCCCATAAAGCTTGTCTGTGGAAGGAAGCATGAAGTGCTCCAAAATCTCCTGGTAGACGGCTGCATTGACCCTAGACTTAATGAAGCACAGTGGACCAATACCAGCAGATGACATAGCTCCCCAAATCAACACAGACTGTGGAAACTTCACACTGGACTTCAAGCATCTTGCAGTCTGCGCCTCTCCATTCTTCCTCCAGACTCTGGGTCCTTGGTTTCCAAATGAGATGCAAAAGTTGCTCTCATCAGAAAAGAGGACTTTGGACCACTGAGCAACAGACCAGTTCTGTTTTTCTTTAGCCCAGATAAGACGCTTCTGACATTATTTGTTGTTCAGGAGCGGCTTGACAAGAGGAATACGACATTTGAAGCCCATGTGCAGGATCCGTCTGTGTGTGGTGGCTCTTGATGCACTGACTCCAGCCTCAGTCCACTCCTTGTGAAAGTCCCCAACACTTTTGAATGGCCTTTTCCTGACAATCCTCTCCAGGCTGCGGTCATCCCTGTTGCTTGTGCACCCTTTTCTTCCACCCTTTTCCCTTCCACATAACTTTCTATTAATGTGCTTTGATACAGCACTTTGGGAACATCCAACTTCTTTTGCAATTACCCTTTGAGGCTTTCCCTCCTTATGGAGGGTGTCAATGATGGTTTTCTGCACAACTGTCAGGTCAGCAGTCTTTCCCATGATTGTGATTCCTACTGAACCAGACTGAGAGACCATTTAAAGGCTCAGGAACCCTTTGCAGGTGTTATGGCTTAATTGGCTGATTAGAATGGGACACTTTGAGCCTAGAGCAGTGGTCCCCAACCTTTTTGTACCAGGGACCGGTTTCAAGCAGAAACATTTTTCAAGGACGGGGGGAAGAGAATCCGAGTTTGGTAGTTTGCTTGCAGACGTTTCATTACCTGACTAGGTAACATCTAATGTTGTTACCTAGTCAGGTAATAAAACGCGTCTGCCAGCAAACCACCAAGTTCAGGGAGCGCCTCGGCCCTGCCTCCCTCAGCCCCATCCCTCAGGTGTCTGCCTCCCTCCCTCCCTCAGGTGTCTGCCTCCCTCCCTCTCTCAGGTGTCTGCCTCGTTCCTCTCTCAGTCACTCTATCGCTCCTACAGCAGCCCAGGAAGAAACTGCTTCAAAGAAGCCGGGGTGGGGGGTGGGGTGGCTTTTCCTGTCGCCACAGCTTCCCCGAAGCTCCCGTTCACCCCCACCCAGCCCGCCCGCCCGCTCGCGGTTCAATCCACAGTGCTCCGTTCTACCTGCCTGCCTGCCTGCCTTCTTCGCTTCGGAGCAGCTTCGGCTGATAAAAGGAGGCAAATAGTTATTATTCTCAGCCGAGCTGCTCCCAAACAACCAGACAGGCAGGCAGGCAGAACGGAGCACTGTGGATTGAACCGCGAGCGAGCGGGCGGGCGGGTGGGGTGAAACGGGCGCTCGGGAAGCTGCGGCGACAGGAAAGCCACCCCCCAGCTTCTTTGAAGCAGTTTCTTCCTGTGCTGGTGGAGGAGCAACAGAGCGACTGAGAGAGCTGAGCCAGAGAGCAGGACAGGCTTCGGTTGCTTCCTCCCTCCCTTCTTTCATTTGTGTCCTTGATCCCCGATCCCAGCAGCATTCACCGAAGGCGAAGAAAGCCGCCATTTTTTTTTTTTTTTTCTTTGCGGCCCGGTAAAGAGTGCTCCACGGACCGGTACGTCCGCGCCCGGTGGTTGGGGACCCCTGGCCTAGAGTATTGAACCTTTTCACAATATTCTAATTTTCTGAGATTGTGGATTTGGGGTTTTATGAGCTGTAAGCGTAATCATCTCAATTATGACACATAACAGCTTGAACTATCTTGCTTTGCATGTAATAAATCTATCTTATATATTAGGTTCACCTTTTAAGTTGCATTACTGAAATAAATGAACTTTTGCACGATATTCTAATTTTTCGAGTTTCACCTATATATGAGTTTTTGAAGGGGGAGTATTTGGAGTATTTCCAGCCTATAACAATTTTAAAACAGTTGGATATAGCTATAGATGACAGATACAGATGGTATAGAACCTGTCCTTGTTTTTAACCTATAAGGGTTAAATTTTAGTGATTTTCACAGGAAACTCTAATTCCTAGAGCAAGTAACCATCTCACTTCCTCTACCCTCTTATAAAAGCAGTTGTTTCACTTCGTGGTAGGAGCAGTTCTAGTAATTGGAAGCTTCTGGATCAAAGTGATAAAAAAATCACATTTTTGAAAATAGTATGGCTTTCATGATGCCCTCTGAGACTAACCACAGTCACCTTGCATCTCACTGTTGATGTCTTTACTTAGAGTTTGTGCAATTTAGAATTATGTGGTTTTTTTTTTCTCGTTTTTTTATTAATGCTTGCAAATTCAGTTTCCATTAGTATATGTTCTGCTTCTAATTACAGTCTTGTAATTCAAATATGTGTTAATTTGTTTGTTAATGTGAATGTTACTTTTTACGTTAAAGCGGTATATAAAACAACTATAATATCCAAATCCTTGCTGTGAAAGGAAACTCATAATTAATTTCTGTTAAGCCTGGATTCCCCAACGGGTGTTAAGGAAAACAAACTAAACAGAACGTGCAGCGAAGTCAGATAGGAAGACAGGTAAATGTGTGAGATAAGTTTTCTAGTTAACACGCAGTAAAAATACAGATACGCTTGTGCTATCAAAAATTATAATTTATTCCATTTAAGAATTATAGCATAGTCATTATAAACAGTCCATTAGTCATATACCAAATTCAGTCAAGTCTTGTCGGGGATACTCTAATTGCAAAGTCCGTGTCGAATAGCCAGTGTCAGTACACATATAATAAATCTGTCCAAAACTTATCTTCTCTCCATTGAGAAATATCTTCAAAGTAATCCAACACTTCTTCTCTTCCCTGATCCAGCAAGAACGCAGTCTTCAATAAGCCAGCCAGAAATTAGGGATCAGTAAGCCAGAGAGTGCCTTGCTGCTTATATAGTACTTTTACAGCTGCACCCTTAATTACATTCCTTTAGCTTAAAGTCACATACACTTTATCTGACAAACCATGATTCATCATTTTATTATCTTTACCCAAAACAGTTAGGGTAAAACAATGTTATCCCTAACATTCTCCCCTTTTGGGTAATAATAATAAATATTACAATAATATATCCATTTACACTTTCAAATCATAATTGTCACAACTCTCTTTAAATTTTACAACACCTTGTGCTTTTGTAAACTGGTCTGCAATATTTTCTTCCGTCATGCAGTACTCAAGTTTAATTAGACCATTTTTAACAGATTCTCTAACATTTAAGTATCTTAAATCAGTATGCTTTGATCTAGTCTTTACAGCAATATTAGTAGCTAATTGTATAGCTGCCTGGTTGTCCTCGTACACAATAATAGAATCTTTAACAGTTATACCCATGTCTAATAATAACTGTTTGTACAGAATTAAGTCAGTGCATAGTAATGACAGACATGAAAATTCTGCTTCCATTGTTGACAAGCTAATATGCTGTTGCCTGATTGACCTCCACCCTATTAGTGTCTTACCAAATAATATAGCCATCCCAGATGTTGATTTTCTAGTGTTTATGTCAGTTGCAAAACTTGCATCTGCATAGGCACTAAGATTCAAATCACCTTTTGGCTCTAGATACAATGCATGGTGCATTGTTCCTTTAAGATATCTTAAAATTCTCTTTAATGCTTGCCAATGACATTGATGTGGATCATTATTAAATCGTGCCAGCTGATTAATACTATAAGCTATATCTGGCCTTGACCAATTGCTTATATATGATAAGCTACCAATCAAAGATTGATATATGGTCTTATCAAATTTGGGACTTTGAGCATCATTTTTGCAAGTTTCCTGACTCATTGGAGTCTTTGCAGGCTTACAAAGTTCCATTTTATACAATTTAATTAATTGGCAAATTTTATCCTCTTCAGATATCTTAAATCCTTTTGTGGTTTTATTAATTGTCAATCCTAGATACTTTTTAATTTCACCTAAATGCTTTAATTTTATCCTTTTGGCTAATAATGAAATAATCTCAGTAGCTTCATTATTGGTCTTAGTAATCAAAGCAATATCATCTGTAAATAATAACAATAATGACACCGTTCCATTATTTTCTCTTTTAAACATACATGGATCTGCTAAACCAGATTTAAACCCTATATTGTTTAATTCTTTCACAATATATTGGTTCCATTCATAGCCAGATTGTTTCAATCCATATAAACTCTTCTTGAGTTTCCAACAATCATTGCTATTTACTTTATTATCATTTATACCAACTGGTTTATTCAAATATATTGTATGCTGCAATGGTGCATGTAGATATGCAGTTTCTACGTCTAAATGGTTAACTATATAATTATTCTTAGCTGCCCATACTAGAGCTGCTCTTAAAGTTGTAGCCTTAAGATTTGGTGCAAATACCTCATCATAATCAAATACATTTTGGTTAAATCCTTGTGCTACTAATCTAGCTTTATAAGTTACTTTCCCATTATTTCCAGTCTTTACTTTAAATATCCATTTGCATCCAATGGATTTTTCTCCTGGAGGTAATTTGGTTTCTTCATAAACCTTCATTTCCCTTAATGACTTTAACTCTTTTTTCATTGCCTTTTGCCAATTCTCCTGATCCTTAGCAGGATACATCTTAAGTTCATCTATGCTAGTAGGAACTTTATTTACTTGGCAAACAATACTTGCCTGATATCTTTCAGGTGGTCTGGTTATACGCATTGTGCGTCTAGGTATAACAGGACTTACAGGTGGACTTTCTTTTATTTCCTGTTCTTGACTATCTATCTCTTCATGATCAATTATTTCCTCTTGATCTGATTCTATTTGCTCTTCATGGACTTCTTCTTTAATTGGACTTTTCTTATAACTATTATTTTCTTTCTGCCTCTTATAGGGTTCTATAATAACATCATTATCTGAATCCTGCTCTAATCTATTCCATCCTATATGTTCTAGGAATTGTGCACTAGCACTGCAGTATACTCTAGATGTACCTGGTTCCCAGAATCTATAAGATCTATGGTGTGCTTGATATCCAACAAAAATTAATCTTTTAGCTCTACGTTGTCCTTTGTGCCTGAGTTGTGTAGGGATATGCACCCATGCTGGTGCACCAAATGTGTGAATATAACTCAAATCAGGTTTCCTACCATGCCACAGTGTGAATGGTAATTCACCTGTTGTTGAATTAACAACATTGTTTAATATGTGATTCCCACACATTATAGCTTCTCCCCACAAATTGTCAGGTAATCCAGAATCAGATAACATTGTCCTTCCCATTGATTGCAGTGTTTGGCCTCGTCTCTCTATAAATGCATTATGTTGAGGCCTATATGGTGCAGACTTTTTATGTTGAATACCTGCCATTCTAAGTCTACTCTGGAATTTATTATTTGTAAATTCCATACCATTATCTGTTATAAGAGTTACTAATTTCTTTTTAGTTTTCCTCTCTGCAAATTTTAACCAATTAAAGAAATTTGTATACGTTTCAGTTTTTCTCTTCATTAGAAAACAGAAACCATACCTAGAATAGTGGTCCATTATGCTTAATATGTATCTAGCACCACCTACACTTGGCTTTTTAGGACCTATTATATCGGCAAATACTACCTCTAAAGGCTCTTTGGTAGTAAATCCATCAACTCTATTTGCCGGTATAACTTTGCTTTTGTTTTGATTACAAGCAGAACATTGCAAATACTTATTACAAGGTTTCAAACTTATTCCTTTAGATAGTTGAACAGTTCTCTTAATCATTTTAAAATTTAAATGACCTAACCTTCGGTGTAACAAGTGAATACATTCATCATGAGGTTTCTTATTTTCATAAACTGTGTTAGCCACCTCTAAACCATTATCATATAAGTCACCTCTTAAAGATGCAGTAATTTTCTTACCTTCTTTTTCAATTAAACAAGTATCTCCCCTAAAGGTAACTATGTATCCTAATCTAACCAACATTCTAAAAGGAAGCAAATTAAATTTAAGTTGATCTACATATAACATTTTTATGTACTCATTTATACTAGAACAATGAGCTATACCTTGACCTTTTGCCTTCAGTTTCCATCCGTTTGCTAATGAGATATGTTGTGAACTCATGGACATTTTTATAAATTTTTTGTTATCATTTGTAATACAGTGGGACGCACCACTGTCAACCACCCATAAATTATTTTTTACAACTCCATTACTATACATTGCTAACTCATAATTCTTATTTCTTCTTTGATGGCTTACAGCATTCTGGCTTGCATTCTGGCGCTTTGGTTTCTTACAAAATCTTGATAAATGTCCTCTCCCTCCACAATTAAAACACCTTTTAATTGCGAATGCAGTAGGAGATTCATTATTTTCCTTTTGAGGTTGCTCCTCCTTAACTGATCTCTTTCAAGCCTTCTTCTGGCCTCTTCAATCAATCTGCCAGTGATATCAGTTAAAGTTAGGCTTTCTTTAGGCAATATTTCAAGGGAAGTTACGTAGTCATCAAAACTTTCGTCTAATGAAGATAGAATTATGTAGACCTGTTGTAGCTCAGAGAAAATTAACTCCTTCTCATGAAGTTCTTGGAAAATGCTTTTCATAGTATTCAAATGACTCAGCACATCACCATTCTTTTGGAGATACGTCCGGAAAAGCTTCCGTGTAAGATTTATGTGAGCACCAATGTTATCTCGGACATAAATCCTCCTCAGTTTTTGCCAACACCCAACAGCTGTTTGCTCTCCACGTATATGAACAAGCTGCTGATCAGTTAATGTTAATCCTATGATGCAAAGTGCTTGTTCATTTTTCTGTTTAAATTCTTCTATCTTTTTACTATCTTCCTCATCTTCAGGATCCCATTCTTCTACGTTTGGTGGGTTTTCAATTATGTTCCACAGACCTTCTCTTCGTAGAAGTAGACTACATTTCATAGACCATGAAACATAGTTTGTTCCATCCAGCTTGGATATAAGGGACAAACTTTGTAGACTGACTTGTGCCATGTTTCACTATATGGATATAAAACTATAATTGATAAAACACAGCTTTCTGTTTACTGTAACGTGTAACAACACAAAATCTCACTTTTTACATAAACCTGTTTTTATCCTAGTTAAACTGACTTTGTAGTCTCTCTGGGCCCATAACCAGTGTTAAGCCTGGATTCCCCAACGGGTGTTAAGGAAAACAAACTAAACAGAACGTGCAGCGAAGTCAGATAGGAAGACAGGTAAATGTGTGAGATAAGTTTTCTAGTTAACACGCAGTAAAAATACAGATACGCTTTGTGCTATCAAAAATTATAATTTATTCCATTTAAGAATTATAGCATAGTCATTATAAACAGTCCATTAGTCATATACCAAATTCAGTCAAGTCTTGTCGAGGATACTCTAATTGCAAAGTCCGTGTCAAATAGCCAGTGTCAGTACACATATAATAAATCTGTCCAAAACTTATCTTCTCTCCATTAAGAAATATCTTCAAAGTAATCCAACACTTCTTCTCTTCCCCGATCCAGCAAGAACGCAATCTTCAATAAGCCAGCCAGAAATTAGGGATCAGTAAGCCAGAGAGTGCCTTGCTGCTTATATAGTACTTTTACAGCTGCACCCTTAATTACATTCCTTTAGCTTAAAGTCACATACACTTTATCTGACAAACCATGATTCATCATTTTATTATCTTTACCCAAAACAGTTAGGGTAAAACAATGTTATCCCTAACATTTTCCAATCTCTGTACAAGAATATACAATGTACAAGAATTAAAACATTAGAAGGAAAAGGACAGTTTAGATATGACTGGTTTTACTCTGTTTGTGATAAACCTGTTGCAGGTATCATACACTCAACCTGGAGTCTTTCTGGCTTAAAAATAGGAGTTAATATACTGAAGCAAATGGATATGTCGGCTATTTTCTTTCTATTTTATTATTCTAATGCAGTAATGAAATCATAAAATGCTGTAGTTGTAGTTGTGATTGGTAACCATTTTACAACTTCAGTTTATTTTAGGAAGCATAAAATGGCAATTATATGAAAATATTCAAAATGACTTAAGTCATCTTGGTACTTCAAGTCTTGTTAGGCAGAGATTCATTTTTTAAATTTGTTAATTTATTTCCTAAAATATACCTCAATTCCTCAGTGGAGTTTAAAATAAATTATACAATCCCCTTTTCCTTCATGATAATCCTAAAAGAAAGTTTAGGTCAGGGTGTCAAACTCAAGGCCAGGTTGTCAAACTCAAGGCCTCCAGCCTGCAGGGTACTTAGATCTGGCCCACAGGGCTGTCCTGGAAACAGTGAAGGACTGGCCGGCAGTGCCTCTGCCAACGAAAATGAAATTCAGGAGGGTCAAAGGTAAGAGCTCTTTTTTCGCTGGCAGAGAGTTGCAGGAGACTGTCACAGCCAAAAACGGAGCTTGGGAGCCTGTTTTCACTGTCAGAGCTCTCGGGCCACCACAGGCACCTGAACAGGGGTGACATCGAGCCGGCTACCCCCATCCTTGCCATGCACACCCCAGCCCCCCGAAGTCAAACACAATCCTAATGCGGCCCTCAATGAAATTGAGTTTGACAACCCTGGTTTATGCTGAAGATCTATTGCTGCCCCACAGTGTTGGATTGAGTATTAGAACTTGAATCTTCCTAATATTAGCCTGATACTTTAATCACTTCTCCATAACGTCTTGTGTCCTTTCTACATGAAAATTAGAATGGGGCAACACATCTTTTGATTCTGCACTTTGAGGTGAATTTTCATGAACTCCATGTGTTGAGATTAAAGTATTTGGCTTGCATCAGAGAGATGCAGATTCAAGTCCCACTTATAAATTACCTAGGTGCCTGAGAATCAGTTAACTCTCAGCCCAATTTGAGGGGAAAATAGGTTTGGTACTGAACTTAGGTACAGTGAATACCAATAAATACTAATGCTCTTAAATATGTGAATCAAAGAATAATCATGCTTTATACTTTGGCTGGGTTCTAAATGTTATAGGTTAAACTTTGTGATAATGGCATGCAGTATTTACTGGAAAAGGTATTAGAACTACCGGCAGCAGTTATTGGCCCTGTAGAAAGCAGCTCTGTTCTGCTTCAAGCTGGTATATGGATCCTACCGTACATCCTATAGTAATTTGATTCTGGATCACAAAATCAGCTCAGTGAATCTAATCAAGGTGGGCCAGAGACCCCTTTGCATCTGACTCAAAGTAGGACAGCTACTACAATCCAGAATGTTACTTTGGTTTGGTGCTTGGCTGAAGGAGTCTCCCATTTTATTCTGTTTAATCGAAACATATCTTCAAGGGTCCCTACAGCCCTAGTAGACATGATCCCATTATCACATTCCATTAAGCAGGTGATCATTCAGAAAAGATGAAAGAATCAATATTCCCTAGGAGATTTCCCAATTTCTGGTAAAACACAGAAGTGATCTGCTATGTGATTCACTGCTACTAGCATCTTCCAACTTCACTGCTCCCCAGTTTAGGAGCCTGTTAGCAGGGTAGCTGACCTTCATGTCTTGTATACATACACTTATGTATTCTAAATGTATATTCACAGCATTCATTGCTTATTCTCCTAGGACTACCTCTTTGTCATCATGAGGCAGAATAAGGGAACCTGATGGAGAGACTCACCTTCTCTTTTTCCAAAGATGGCTAACTTTGGGCACTTCCTGGGGATGTCAGCTGGGTCCTATTACTCAGCCTACATGGCTGATCCAGCCAGCCTCTTCTACTTTTTTGCAGGAAGATAGGAAGTCTCAGAAGCAGGTTAGGCTTTGCAGGAGTCATTGCTTCTGTATTAACACTGTCAAAAAAATCCAGGACCTAAATCAGAGCCAATTTGAATTGGTGCCAGTACCTCTGCAAAGACTACCTGCAACAGGCAGAATGGGGATGAATGTGATTATCTTCAAGTTGCTTGTAACCCTTTAGGTGAACATGATCATTTGTGAACCCCTACTTTAACCAAATGCCTAATGTTAGGGATAACATTGTTTTACCCTAACTGTTTTGGGTAAAGATAATAAAATGATGAATCATGATAATGGTGCGGAATTTACAAATAATAAATTCCAGAGTAGACTTAGAATGGCAGGTATTCAACATAAAAAGTCTGCACCATATAGGCCTCAACATAATGCATTTATAGAGAGACGAGGCCAAACACTGCAATCAATGGAAGGACAATGTTATCTGATTCTGGATTACCTGACAATTTGTGGGGGAGAAGCTATAATGTGTGGGAATCACATATTAAACAATGTTGTTAATTCAACAACAGGTGAATTACCATTCACACTGTGGCATGGTAGGAAACCTGATTTGAGTTATATTCACACATTTGGTGCACCAGCATGGGTGCATATCCCTACACAACTCAGGCACAAAGGACAACGTAGAGCTAAAAATTAATTTTTGTTGGATATCAAGCAAACCATAGATCTTATAGATTCTGGGAACCAGGTACATCTAGAGTATACTGCAGTGCTAGTGCACAATTCCTAGAACATATAGGATGGAATAGATTAGAGCAGGATTCAGATAATGATGTTATTATAGAACACTACAAGAGGCAGAAAGAAAACACTAGTTATAAGAAAAGTCCAATTAAAGAAGAAATCCATGAAGAGCAAATAGAATCAGATCAAGAGGAGATAATTGATCAAGAAGAAATAAATAGTCAAGAACAGGAAATAAAAGAAAGTCCACCTGTAAGTCCTGTTATACCTAGACACACAGCATATATCCAGACCACCTGAAAGATATCAGGCAAGTATTGTTTGCCAAGTAAATAAAGTTCCTACTAGCATAGATGAACTTAAGATGTATCCTGCTAAGGATCAGGAGAATTGGCAAAAGGCAATGAATAAAGAGTTAAATTCATTAAAAGAAATGAAGGTTTATGAAGAAACCAAATTACCTCCAGGAGAAAAATCCATTGGGTGCAAATGGATATTTAAAGTAAAGACTGGAAATAATGGGAAAGTAACTTATAAAGCTAGATTAGTAGCACAAGGATTTAACCAAAATGTATTTGATTATGATGAGGTATTTGCACCAAACCTTAAGGCTACAACTTTAAGAGCAGCTTTAGTATGGGCAGCTAAGAAAAATTATATAGTTAACCATTTAGACGTAGAAACTGCATATCTACATGCACCATTGCAGCATACAATATATTTGAAAAAAACGGTTGGTATAAAAGATAATAAAGTAAATAGCAATGATTGTTGGAAACTCAAGAAGAGTTTATATGGATTGAAACAATCTGGCTATGAATGGAACCAATATATTGTGAAAGAATTAAACAATATAGGGTTTAAATCTGGTTTAGCAGATCCATGTATGTTTAAAAGAGAAAATAATGGAACGGTGTCATTATTGTTATTATTTACAGATGATATTGCTTTGATTACTAAGACCAATAATGAAGCTACTGAGATTATTTCATTATTAGCCAAAAGGATAAAATTAAAGCATTTAGGTGAAATTAAAAAGTATCTAGGATTGACAATTAATAAAACCACAAAAGGATTTAAGATATCTCAAGAGGATAAAATTTGCCAATTAATTAAATTGTATAAAATGGAACTTTGTAAGCCTGCAAAGACTCCAATGAGTCAGGAAATTTGCAAAATTGATGCTCAAAGTCCCAAATTTGATAAGACCATATATCAATCTTTGATTGGTAGCTTATCATATATAAGCAATTGGTCTAGGCCAGATATAGCTTATAGTGTTAATCAGCTGGCACGATATAATAATGATCCACATCAATGTCATTGGCAAGCACTAAAGAGAATTTTAAGATATCTTAAAGGAACAATGCATCATGCATTGTATCTAGAGCCAAAAGGTGATTTGAATCTTAGTGCCTATGCAGATGCAAGTTTGCAACTGACATAAACACTAGAAAATCAACATCTGGGATGGCTATATTATTTGGTAAGACTTTAATAGGGTGGAGGTCAATCAGACAACAGCATATTAGCTTGTCAACTATGGAAGCAGAATTTTCATGTCTGTCATTACTATGCACTGACTTAATTCTGTACAAACAGTTATTATTAGACATGGGTATAACTGTTAAAGATTCTATAATTGTGTACGAGGACAACCAGGCAGCTATACAGTTAGCTACTAATATTGCTGTAAAGACTAGATCTAAAGCATACTGATTTAAGATACTTAAATGTTAGAGAATCTGTGAAAATGGTCTAATTAAACTTGAGTACTGCATGACGGAAGAAAATATTGCAGACCAGTTTACAAAAGCTCAAGGTGTTGTAAAATTTAAAGAGAGTTGTGACAATTATGATTTGAAAGTGTAAATGAATATATTATTGTAATATTTATTATTATTACCCAAAGGGGAGAATGTTAGGGATAACATTGTTTTACCCTAACTGTTTTGGGTAAAGATAATAAAATGATGAATCATGGTTTGTCAGATAAAGTGTATGTGACTTTAAGCTAAAGGAATGTAATTAAGGGTGCAGCTGTAAAAGTACTATATAAGCAGCAAGGCACTCTCTGGCTCTTACTGGCTGGCTTATTGAAGACTGCGTTCTTGCTGAAACGGGAGTGAAAAAGTGTGTTGATATTTCTCAACGGAGAGTAGATTGGACTGATTTATTGTAAGTGTACTGACATTGGCTATTCAACACGGACTTTGCAAATAGAGTGTCCCTGACAAGACTTGACTGAAATTGATATATGACTACTGGACTGTTTACATGACTATGCTATAATTCTTAAATGGAATAAATTATAATTTTGATAGCACAAGCATATCTGTATTTTTACTGCGTGTTAACTGAGAAGGCTTATCTCACACATTTACCTGTCTTCCTATCTGACTTCGCTGCACGTTCTGTTTAGTTTGTTTTCCTTAACACCTGTTGGGGAATCCAGGCTTAACACCTATTATTTGGTTTGCTTTAGAAATGTTTCATAGCATGTAGGAATATTGTTTGTAACAATATAGATTTGTTCACCCTGATTCAATTTTCCAAGCTTGTGTAATTGATTTCCTTTGTGTAATTCATTAACTCTGTTTAATTCATCTTTGTGAAACTGAAGTAAAAACTGATGCAATGGAGCTCAGGACACAAGTTCATTAATTTTAGATGCAGCATTTATCTTAATAAGTTATGGAACCGTGTGATTTTGTAATATAGTATTATCAAACCATGGACATTTTCCTTTGTCACTTTTTTACATAATAATAAGATTTAAGAATTGCAAAGCATAATTTCAAAGCATGGGTTATGCAAATTTCTAATGCAGTTTGGATATGATATAATCAAATTAGACAACCATGATTTGTCTGAAATTGAATAGGTTTTCTTGCTTGTGCAGGGGGTTGGACTAGAAGACCTCCAATATCCCTTCCACCTTGTTATTCTGTTAAATCTTTGTCCAGAGGTTGGTAAATTTTAGTGATCAGCCAACTATAGTTGTCTACTCATTACATTTTGCAAGATAAACTCAAAGGAAAGGTGTTTTTCTTTAAGTTGAAAGAATTTTTTAAAGCATGAATAAGTTGGGTTTTTTTTTTGTTCTTGTTGATTTGATTTGTGAAGCATAGAAAGGCTGGTCCTTATAAGCTTTCCCAATAACTCATATTTAGCATTGGATGTATTCAAGGAAAACAAAAATTGTAATCCCTAAATATGATACTCAATTAATATTTCAACAGATAAATTGCAGGGTTCTTGCTTAAAAATTCATGATGTGGAATGTACAAAGGGATTGAAAAAGTATGCAATTGTATCTAGGTTTATGGAGATTCATCTTGGTTGTCCTAAAGGTGCTTTTTCAGGAGGAAGCTGGACTTTCTTGTTTTTTCTTTGAAGATGTTTCGTTTCTCATCCAAGAAGTTTCTTTAGTTCTGACTGGATGGTGGGGAATAGAAGGATTTATATTCCTTGCAGATCTCTAAAAGGATGCAAATGCGGTCATTTGCATTCTTTTAGAGAGTTGTTGAGGCACTTGGAGATTTATCTGTATCCTCAAGGTCACCCGAGTAATGCAAATGGTTCCTGAGGCCTGCATATTTTAGGAAGTCCATTCATAGTGCCACACTATTTGAAGGGTTTCATCCTTCCATTCCCCACTATCCAGTCAGAGCTAAAGAAGCTTCTTGGATGAGAAGTGAAACATTTTCAAAGAAAAAAATAAGAAAGTCCAGCTTCCTCCTGAAAAAGCACCTTTGGGAGAACCATGACCTGGGTGACTGAAAATCTCCATAGACCTTTAGCCATGCACTATGGGATGAACACTCTTCGAATGGTGTGGAAGTATGAAGGGATTTCTAAAAAAAATTCAGACTACAGGAACCATTTGCATTACTCATGTGACCCTGAGAATGCAGATAAATCTCCAAGTGCTTCAACAACTCTCAAAAAGGATGCAAATGACCAGCTGACTGCAAGGATTATAAATCCTTCCATTCCCCACCATCCAGTCAGAGCTGAAGAAGCTTCTTGAATGAGAAATGAAACATCTTCAAAGAAAAAACAAGAAAGTCCAGTTGCCTCTTGAAAAATTGTACCTAGGTCATTATCATAATGATTTTGGGGAAGGGATTTTTTTAGAAGAAACTAAATTCCCTCTTGATATGGTCACCATTTTGAATAAATTGTATATTTAAAAAAATCTGAAAAGCTTGTAAGGTTTATTAAGCTGATCTGCATTCAGAACAGCTGGAAAGGTGAATCAATCTTTTTGATAAATGAATCCCAAATTTTTGCAGATAGTGCTGTGCATGTTGAAGAGATTTCAGAATGAATGTAAAGACCTAGTAAGGTTTCCTTCTGAAAGAATCTCAAGGATAAATATTTAATTGCACATTTCACCTTGGCACCTCACTAGGCTGGCTCTATTATATCATAGAGGGAGCGAGGGAGAAAGGAAACTCAAGGGCTAGGAGAGAAAAGAAAAGGGTAAACTCTGTGTGGGAAGGACTATTGATCTTATCCACTTACGCTTGCTAATTTAGAGCAACCTTGTTCTGAAATAAAACAACAACAATGTTGAATGTTCCATTGCAACAGTGGCAGTGGACACAAGGAGACTGTGCTCTAATTCCCTCTCCCCATTGCAATGGATTGTATCATGAGAGAGACCCTTATCCATACTGCCTCCTTGCATCTGTACAGTCACAAGAAGTCAAGCTTGACTCAGACAAGAGGTTATCTTTTTAGATCATCAAGATAATTTCTGGACTGCTTCCTTCATTTAGTTACTGATTAGATACTGCAAAACCCACAATTTTGTGAGGTTGCGGGGTGGGGTGGGAGATGAGGCAAGGGGGTATTGCTTTTCTGTTGCAGTGCTTATTCTGTGAAACAGCTTTCCTGTGGAGATCAGGCTTTAAAGCCCAGTATATTTTGCATAGATTTTATTTAATTCGATTGAAGTAAAATTGATTTGATGTTACTACTCTCTAAGTCTTTTTGTATTGTTTTAGTGCTATTGTATTGTAATTTTTGTATTTTTATATATATATTTTACTAGGTGAACTACTGAGAGTTTTTGGATTGTAATGAAGATAAAGATAGATAAGAATCAGGGACTGAGCAGCAGGAATTAAGGGTTGCTGACAGACAAAGAAAAGCTATTAGTCCAAAGAAATCAGTGGCTTCCTGAATTTTCCAGAGACAGACAGTCTCTTTAAAAAAAAAGAATAAGTAGTCTCACTATTTTTAGGTACAAAAATCTCATTCATGAGCTGCTGAGATAGAATGAAGGTCTATAAAGACAAGAAAATAATTTTTCTTTAAGGGTGCATCTTCAAGCACATTTTCATTCAACATAGCCCAGTTTTTGCTACACCACTCCTTGTCATATTTCTGCTCTCCTTTGCAGGCTAGCCTTTGGACTTCTTCTTTTTTTTTTTAAACAAGTTTTATTAATTTCAAAAAACAAACAAATCATCATCAACCATTACATATTTGAACCTTTTTCCATTATAGATTTAACAAGTCAGATAAAACCTTATCTTATACAATACATTTCTATATTATTTCATCTATTTCTTTCTGACTTGATTATCGTCACTCTCTTTCTATGTTTCTACAAGGTTTCACCAATACTCTCAAAAACATAAACAGACACAAACATACATATAAAAAATCTTTTAGTAAAGTAACTTGGCCCCAGGTACCTCTCTTTATATGGGCTTTAATTATATTCATGCTCATCTTACAGATCATTACTTATTTTATTTACCATTCTGTATCTTCTATATAAACTTCTCCACACATTTCACTCTTCATAATTCTATCTTATTCAATCCATCTTAATTTAAATCATTATATTTATATCTTTTGCCCATCCTTTATTATCCCTCTATCTCATTCCTTATAATGAAAAAAAAAAAGGAATTTCTCCTGAAATCACTAATCAGAATATGATGCCTTTCTATCCTCTCCCTAAATTAATTAGATTAACATTTAAAATAACACCTAATACCCAACTTGATTCTGCTTGGTACATTCTATCTACTAATTTTTACTTTTAGTAACAATAAAAACAGAGTAAAAAATCAAAAATGTTTAAATACATAATATCCTCCTAAATACGTAGTTAAATAATACATCTAAATAATAAATCTTATAGCATTCTCATTGCCTTTCCTTCAATATTTTATTACATTTTAAAAATCAATCATTATTAAACATTTCAACATTTTAATTTCTATTAACTCTTAAGCCATTCTAATTTTCTATTTCTAATACAAATGTTACAATACCATCTTATGTACCTTGCAGAATCTTTTTTAAAAAAATTTATGCTTTACCCATTATCCCTAAAAAGATTCCTCTTTTCCCATCTAATTTTAAAACTTTGTGGCCTTTCTCCGCCTTTCCCCTTTCTTTTCTTCCCCACCAAATCTTCCTACCCCCCTTCTTCTAACCTCTGTCTTGCCGGCATCCCTTCTCTGTTGTATTCCCTTTTTCTCTTGTTTGCTATCATTGTATTTATTTTGCATCATATTTTTCTCTTTCTTAAATGTTTTTTTAGATCTTAAATCCTTCATTTTCCTCGCTTCCTTCCTTCCTTCTTTCTTAGATGAATTTTGGGATTCATTGAAGATGGCGTCTTCATCTTCTTCTTGTTGTTCTTCAGCTTCCATCTGTATTGTCTGTTCATAGTTAACCAACGCCATTTCTAAAAAAGAAAAGCTTTTTCCATACCATCTTTACAGGCTGCTTTTGTTTGCTCATATTCATCCCTCAGTTCCTCAAAAGAAAAAGCCATTATAGATCTTTTCTTTTCTTTTTTCCCTCTTTCTTCTCACACCAACCAAAATATTCCAAAAAAAAAAATAAGACAATCCAAAGTCCACAATCCTCAATCAATCCAAGCCAAGCCAAAATTCCCCCTTTCTCTTCCAGGGGTAGTATCAGACAAAGGAAAAAAAAAATTCAAATCTGTGTTTTGAAGCCTTATTAAGATTTTATTTCTGTTTTCAAATCCTTAAGGCATCTCCTCCAACAAAATCCAACGAGATAAATATATTTTTTGTCCTCTCCCTTCCGACTTATCCCAAAAAGCTAGTTTTACCTGAAAAAAAAAAAACAGGTTTCTCAATATCCATTTATTAATTCCATCGGGGGGGAGAGTAAACTTTCCTTTCAGCACCTCAGAATTGCCGCTTATTTTCTCTTGTGGAAAGAATCATCCAAAAAGCCATCATTTTCAGGAATTAAATTAAATATATCTTAGAGTCCTGGGTCGACCAAGAAGACTTTCACTTTTAAAAACTTTCTCCTCTTCCTCCAGCGCATACTTGCCCAGCTGCCGGCTTCTTTGTGGCGGCCATTACGGACCGCCGCTGCACCGTCTTGGTAAAAGGAGGTTCTGCCGGCTAGGGAGGGGGTCTGCAGCACCCCCAAACCCTTTCCCGGATCCCCCTACCTTCAGCTGCCCCTGCAGGGCAGCCTTGCTCCGCACCCTTTCGGATCGGAGCCCCAAAAACGGCTAGCGCAGCAGGGATCGCGCAGCTTCGCGAATCCCTACCGCTCGCAAAGCCGACAAACCGGAAAATCGCCTTTGGACTTCTTTCTATGTGCCCAAAAGTCATCTGGACTGACTGACTATTGCTTTTATGAGACACTATTCAGATATACATTCCATTGTTAACATTCCTCATTCTGGATTATGCCCCAGATGATTCTTCTCCCATCATCCTTGAAATGAAATTAGGTTTTCAGGAACATCTGAATTAAAAATAATCATCTGTAGGAGAGAAACCTTTGCACAGAGGTATATGAAGGTATTCAAATCTGAAGCAGAATGGTGTTTTTATCTTCAGCAAGTATGGGTGCACTTGCTTTTTCTTTCAGCAGCATCTTAAAATGTGTATTTTTCCTACTAAATATATGCAGTAATTTCTACATAAGGCATGATCTTTCATTATGAGTTTCCAGATATATATGGAAGCTAATACGCTTCACTCCCAGACATCTGCATTCATAGAAAAATACATTCAAAACAGTCAATGTCAAGAGAGGAAGTTGGCTGCATGGTGTTTTTTTAATCTTGAAATGACCTGTTCCATCAAGGTGGAGGGCTCCATGCTGGCACAGCTCCATCATTCTTTTAATTGATTGGTTAATTTTGTGCCATCAAGTCATTTTCAACTCATCAAACCCTTGTGTATATTTGAAAAGAACAGATCAAGTTAAAGTTCTTACTAGAGACCCACTCACTTCAAATTATTCTACTTTGGACCCAATGTGCAAAGACCTAGCTCTCTAGAGCAGGGGTCTCCAACCTTGGCCACTTTACGACTTGTGGACTTCAATTCCCAGAATTCCTCAGCCAGCAAAGCCAGCAATTCCTCAGCCAGCAAATTCCGGGAGTTGAAGTCCACAAGTCTTAAAGTAGCCCAGGATGGAGACCCCTGCTCTAGAGAAGGCTCTAATGATGGGAAAGGAGAAAGAAAAACAAAATGACAGCCAGTGGAGTTACAGTGGAGATTAGTGCACTGACAACCTGAAAGACCAGGTTAGGGACAGATCATTATGGAGAATATCTTTCTATGTAGTTGATGAAACTCAACAACAGCTTGATGCCACATAATAAATCAGTCAATAACTGTGATAATGTGGAAAAAAGAAATCACTATATTACAGGTATTTTACACTTACATTAGGATTATATCAATTTCAAATCAAAAACACCAGAGGAATACTGCAGAGAATAGAAATGTGTGGTCTTTTTATTTACTTTCTCTTTTACCACTTCAGGTGTCAAAGAAGATACAAAGTTCTGGCTCTTTCTCCTCTGGTGGCCTCAATCATTGTTAATTGATGTTGCTGTAGTGGGTCTTTGATGTTGTCTCTCCATCTTCTTCTGAGCCTGCCTCATCTTCTTTGACCTTTCCCTCTTTTGTATATGCCTTGTACAGTATGGAAATGTGTAATGTAGAAAGAAAAAAGCAAACTTTATACAGTACAAAATCAATTGAAGAAGTGGGAGGGACTTTGAGAAGGGACTAGTTTTTTAAAAAAAATGCTGAAAAATTAAACATAACAGAATATGGACATACCATGCACTGCTGTGGACTGAATTTTCAATGGTCTCCACATTAATAGCAGTTACAGGCACATCTCTGGACTGGAGCAAAAATAGAGCACTAGAAGTCCCTCAATATTATATGTCACCCTAGATGGGAACCCGTGTTTAATATTATCCTAAGTGATATATGAAGGTCATTTAAAATTATCTTTGAACTTATTTATAGCTCTGGTCCTACTAGGACATTTTCTTCATTAATTTAAACTTTTACCTATAATCTGTATTATAAACAATTCAACCCCAGAACCTTCCAGGGCACAGCACTTTTAGCACTATCTTTGAAATGTTATCACCCAAGCCAATTATTCTCAAAGGTTGTGTGTCCTCAGTTTGGTGACAATGCAATAAGTCCAGGACCCCGCTGCCTTGTCACATACTTTAAAAAGAAGGAAATAATTTATGTAGAGCTGCAGGGATAGCTATTTTGCAAAAAGTTAAATGACTTTTAAATCAATAGAAGAGAATATTTGTAGCTCTGGGTTGAATTGTGGGATCCTTGATGCACTCTGAGCTTGGTTGCTTTCTTGCAGATGTTTCATTACCAAAGTAGGTAACTTTGAGTAGGTAACTTTGGTAATGACATGGCTGCAAGAAAACAACCAAGCTCAGAGAGCACAAAACAACACACAGTTTAAAAACATTGCAGCTATATTAAAGGAATTCAGTTTGATTCTGTCTTTACTACAAACACATTTGAAAAATACAAATGAGGATTTTAAAAATTTTACATCATTCTGTTGCTTTGTAAGTACACTGAGATCTTCTGTACCAGGGACAAATACCTTGTGTGCCTAATCACACTTGGAGAACTAAAGTAGTAAATAAGTAAATATAGTTAAAGCAATTGAATTCTAAGTAGATTTAATTCCTTTTAACATTTGTCAATGTTTAATCTTCTGGAAATGAAAATTTCAGATCTGTTCCCAACCAACTGAAATTATTTTGCATTCTTATTGTTAGATCCCCTAGGCCAGGACTGTCAAACTTCTGAGCCACAGGCCAGATGCGTCACACGCTGGCCATGCCCATGCTCGGTTTAGTGAAGGGAAAAAAATTCCAATATGTCACATGATACCGCCGTGACGATAGGAGTTTGAACCGCTGCCCTAGGAGAAAAACGCCACTGAATTACATCCTAGACATTTTTAAATTTTGGCCATACTCACTGGGCTTTGTAACATCTGTCCATGCTTTGTGTAAGGACGTTCAGTTTAAATCCTTGCCATCTCAGCCATGGAAGATTCTTTCACTACATGGTTACTGCAGTGAGATTACTATATGCCCAGGGATGGAAAGATTCGATATAGACTCTATGGAGGATTGGTTGATAGAGTTAACAGATTTTGATGAAATGGGTAAATTGACTTTTTTTGGTAAGAGAAAAGACATTATCTACATTTTTTGAATGACTGGAAGCCTCTTGTGGACATTTTGTGTAAAAATGAAAAAAAAAACTTGTGATTTAAGGTTTTGATGAATAGATAGAATGGATTATGAATAGAAGAGCAATGTGACATAACTTTACAAAGAGAGGTTAAATATATGTTTGTACTTTTAACTGCTGTGAAGCCACTTCTTTACATCTTTTTTCTTTCTTTTCTATTTTCCCAACTTTGTATTCTTTTCTTGTACTTTTTGCTTTTTATTTTATTTCTTTCTTTTTCTTCCTTCCTTCCTTACTTTATATTAATTTGTGTTAGTTTTTACTCTTCTTGTTAAAAAATAATAAAATAAAAATAACATAATTTTAATAAAATTATGTAAATAAATCCTTATCATGTCTGGTTAAACAATGAGGGAATAGGGAAATAAATTTCTCTGATATCTTGTTAAGTTATTTAAACTGACTTGGTAAAAGATAGGGACCTCTGTACCTCCTGTTTTGTATAAAAATTAATCATATTGACCCATCACTTTTAGCAATGTCTCTTTTACTAAACGATACGGTTGGTTCCAGTTTTGATTGTTTCTCATTCCTTGGCTATTTGATTTTGTTTGAAATATATTTTGGAAATCAATACTGAAAAAGCACATATACATGTAGATGAGCTAGAAATGTGACCCCAAAAATCTTTTTTGTAAAAAGAAAAAATATATATCGCAAAAGGAAACCCATATTTAATAATTGTCAGTTGGATTTGATGGAAGAGTTATTATCCAGATTTCTATTCAAGTATTAGAAGCTGAGAACGATTCAAATGATTCTGAATAACATTACACTTGAGGAAAAGTTTAAAAGGGAATAGCTTGAAGCTTCAAAAAGACAAAGGAGAAAGCTATTGGAAAGAGACAGCTATGCTTTTGGTTAAAAGGAATCAAGAAATATAAATAGCCTCAAGATGACTGAATGACTGAATGAGGTTAAAAAGCAACAGCAGTAGACTGAAGATACATATATCATGGAATATTTAAAGTTCCTGAGACGCTATTGTTAGGTATAACATTGATACCAAATATGGTTTGGGTGAATAAATATATAAAACTTAGATATCATGGTTTAAGTGCTTATCACTTTAAGCACAATGCAGCAGGCAATTAGCCGATTAAGGGTGCGGTTAGAAGTTACTATATAAGGAAGCATTAGAAGCTGAAAGACTGCCTGCTACTGACTGTTACTGTCTGGCTGTAACTGTGTGCTACTGTAACTGTGTGCTGCTGCGACTAACTGTGATTACTGACTGTGAGTGCCTGTGACTGAACTGTTATTGTTTGCTACTGTTTGCTGATTACTGCGTAATTCTACTGAATATCCAGCGTTTGTTTCTCTGGAGAGTGAAACCGGAGGAGGAGAAGATATCTTTATCGGCTGATAAAGATATTGCAAGGACTCTTAACTTGGACTATACTAGTGAGTCTTACTGATGGAAATACTGTGAATGACTTAATGGACTGAATGACAATGCTTAAACTCTAACTGGATTAAAAACTATTTAAACTACAAACAGTGTTTGTGTTCAGTGTGTATACTCTGGGGCCCTTCCGCTCTCCTTTGGTTGCCTGGCTTGACTACTGCTGCAATACTCTGCTAGGGGTTAAATCTCCAAACCCTAACATTGGTTATGGGCCCAGCAGCATAGTCTAACTAACCAGGATATAGCAGAGAGAGTTGGTGTGAGTTGCACATTACTGTAAAAACAAACTGTTTTAATTAGTTTAAAATAGTCAAAATATCTGAAGAGTAATGGCACAAGTCAATTTGTCACAACTGTCCATGATATCCAGGCTGGATGGAACAAACTATGTTTCATGGTCAATGAAATGTAGTTTACTTCTACGTAAAGAAGGTTTGTGGGACATTATAGCAAACCCACCAGATGTGAGTAGCTGATCCTGCTAATGATGATGATAACGAAAAGTTACAAGACTTTAAACTGAAGAATGAGCAGGCTTTATGCATCATAGGACTGACTTTCTGTGATCAGCAGCTTGTCCATATTCGTGGAGAAGAAAATGCTGCAAACTGCTGGGAGAACCTCAGGAAGATTTATGTTCGGGACAGTGTAGGAGCACATATAAATCTTACACGGAAGCTTTTTCGAACGCATCTTCAGAGGAATGGAGATATGTTAGTTCATTTAAACTGTATGAAGAGCATTTTTCAAGAATTGCAAGAAAAAGAGCTTATATTTAATGAACTGCAACAAGTCTACATAATATTATCTTCATTAGATCAAAGCTATGATGACTATGTGACTTCGTTAGAGGTATTGCCAAAAGAAAGCCTCTCATTAACCGAGATTACAGGCAGGCTACTAGAAGAAGCCAGAAGAAGGCGGAGCGTGACGAGCTGAGAGAAGATAAGAAAGAAGAGAAATTATCTTCAAAGCTTGAAAGAAACCAGCAAAGAAAATAAAGCACCCGGAAGAAGAGAATTTATCTTCAACGGCATACACAATTAAAAAGTGTTTTAATTGTGGAAGCAGAGGACATTTGGCAAGATTTTGCAAAAAGAGAAAAAGCCAGAATGTAAAAAGCCAAAGAAAGCATTTGAACTAGCCAATGCTAAGCAACTCTGATGTGAAGAATAATTTATGGGTGGTTGACAGTGGCGCATCCCACTGCATCACAAGAGATAAGACAAAATTTATAAAAATGTCTAAAAGCTCTCAACATATATCTCTTTGCTAACGGCTGAACCTGAAAGCGAAAGGTCAAGGTTTTGCACGTTGTCCGTACATAAACCAGGATATAAAATGTTGTATGTACCGCAACTAAAGTTTAATTTGCTTTCAGTAAGGGTATTAGATAAATTAGGTTATGTAATTACTTTTAAGGATAATAATTGCATAATTGAAAAGATAACAAAAGGGTAACTGCAGCTTTAAATGGAACATTATATGTATTAGATAATAGTAAGAAAGGGAGGCTCAAACTGTATTTAATAATATTAAGCCTCATGAAGAATGTATCCATTTATTGCATAGGCGTTTGGGGCATGTAAATTTTAAAATGCTAAAACGTACAGTTGAGTTATATTCTGAAGGAATAAGGTTAAAATCTTGTGATAAATATTTGCGTTGTAATGTTTGCTGTGAAGATAAGAGCAAGGTATTGCCTGCAAATAGGTTAAATGGTTTCAAAACAAAAGAACCTTTAGAAGTAGTATTTGCAGACATAATAGGTCCAAAGAAACCCAGTATGGGAGGTGCTAGATATATACTGAGCATTATGGACCATTATTCTAGATATGGGTTTTGCTATTTAATGAAAAGCAAAACTGAAACATATCAACATTTTTTCAATTGGCTAAGGTTTGCTGAAAGAAAGTCTAAACGGCAACTGATAACCCTGGTGACAGATAATGGTACGGAATTTATTAATAACAAATTCCAGAACAGACTTAAGATAGCTGGAATAGAGCATAAGAAGTCTGCTCCATACAGGCCAGAACATAACGCTTTTATTGAAAGAAGAGGCCAAACACTACAGGCAATGGTTAGAACAATGTTAAATGATTCTGGGTTACCTGATTCTTTGTGGGGGAGGCTACAATGTGTGCTAATAACATATTGAACAACGTTGTTAATACAACAACAGGTGAAATTCCATTCACCAGATGGCATGGCAGGAAACCTGATCTAAGTTACCTGCACACATTTGGTGCACCAGCATGGGTGCATATTCCTGCACAAATCAGAAAAAGGGCAACATAGAGCTAAAAGATTTTTCTTCGTTGGTTATCAGTCAAACCATAGGGCATTTAGATTTTGGGAGAAAGGCACATCTAAAGTGTTATGTAGTGCTAGTGCCCAATTTCTAGAACATGAAGGATGGGAGAAATTAGAACAGGATGCCAATAAAGATGTAGTTATTGAATCCTATAGAAATCCCATTAGTTATCCCTGTAACTTTAAAAATAAAGTAAAGAGACAAATACAGGATGAAATAGTGCCCATAAAGGAAGAAACAGATTCAATAGCTGAACAGGATGAGGAAGATGAACAGGTAGTAGTTCAACAAAGTCCTCCCAAGCCCTGTAATTCCCAGAAGAACTACACGTGTATCTAGACCGCCTGATAGGTACCAGGCTAACACAGTGTGTCAGATTAATCAAGTTCCTAATTCTGCTTGAAGAAATTAAAAAGTATCCTATTAAGGAAAAAGAAAATGGTATGCAGCAATGAATAAGGAACTGAATTCATTAAGAGATATGAAGGTGTATGAAAATGCCAAATTACCTGTAGGTAAGAAATCCATTGGCTGCAAATGGATATTTAAGGTAAAAACAGATAAAGATGGTAATTTAATCCATAAGGCAAGGTTAGTAGCCCAAGGTTTTAGGCAAAATGCTAATGACTATGATGAGGTGTTTGCACCTAGTCTTAAGGCAGCAACCTTGAGGGCAGCTTTAGTGTGGGCAGCTAGTAAAAACTATATAGTTAACCATCTAGATGTGGAAACTGCTTACTTGCACGCCCCATTAAAACATATTATTTATATGAAAAACCTGTTGGTATTAAAAGTGAAAATAAGGATAATAATGATTGTTGGTTGTTAAAGAAAAGCCTCTATGGTCTTAAACAATCAGGCTATGAATGGAACCAGTATATTGTAAAGAACTAGACAATATAGGATTTAAAGCTGGTTTAGCCGATCCATGTCTGTTTAAGAGTGAGACAAATGGGAAAGTATCATTATTATTACTATTCACAGATGACATTGCTTGATAACTGAAACTAATGATGAAGCAAATAAAATAATAGCATCATTAGGAAAGAGAATAAAGATCAAGCAATTAGGGGAGATAAAGAAATATCTCGGTTTGAATATAAAGAAAACACGGAAAGGTTTTAAGATATCTCAGGAAGATAAGATAAGCAAATTGCTAAAAGATTACAAGATGGAGCTTTGTAAGCCAGCTAAGACTCCAATGAGTCAGGAGTTTAGCAACACTGATGAACAAAGTCCTGAGTTTGATAAGGTGATTTATCAATCTTTAATTGGTAGTTTGAGTTATATTAGTAATTGGTCTAGACCAGATATATCGTACTGCGTGAATCAGTTGGCTAGATTCAATTCTGCACCATGTGAAAGACACTGGAATGCAGCTAAGAGGATATTAAGATATCTTAAAAAGACAATGAATTATTCATTGTATTTAGAACCAAAGGGTGATTTAATTCTGTGTGCTTATGCAGATGCTAGCTTTGCATCAGAAAGAGACACTAGAAAGTCGACTTCAGGAACAGCCATAATGCTGGGTAAGACATTAATAGGCTGGAAGTCAATTAGACAACAGCATATAAGTTTGTCTACTATGGAGGCAGAATTCTCCTGTTTATCATTGTTATGTACAGAGTTAATAATGTATAAACAAATGTTAATTGATATAGGTATAACTGTAGATTATCCTATAATTATACATGAAGATAATCAGGCAGCAATTCAAATGGCCACAAATATTGGAGTAAAAACAAGGAGCAAGCATACAGATCTAAGATACCTAAACGTGAGACAATCTGTAAGAAGTAAGATGATTCAGCTAGAGTACTGTATGTCGGAGGACAATTTAGCTGATAATTTTACTAAAGCCCAAGGTGCCAGTAAGCACCAGGAGAGTTGTGAAAAATATGGGATAAGATTGTAAAGGTATTATATATTTATTTCACCCAAAAGGGGAGTATGTTAGGTATAACATTGATACCAAATATGGTTTGGGTGAATAAATATATAAAACTTAGATATCATGGTTTAAGTGCTTATCACTTTAAGCACAATGCAGCAGGCAATTAGCCGATTAAGGGTGCGGTTAGAAGTTACTATATAAGGAAGCATTAGAAGCTGAAAGACTGCCTGCTACTGACTGTTACTGTCTGGCTGTAACTGTGTGCTACTGTAACTGTGTGCTGCTGCGACTAACTGTGATTACTGACTGTGAGTGCCTGTGACTGAACTGTTATTGTTTGCTACTGTTTGCTGATTACTGCGTAATTCTACTGAATATCCAGCGTTTGTTTCTCTGGAGAGTGAAACCGGAGGAGGAGAAGATATCTTTATCGGCTGATAAAGATATTGCAAGGACTCTTAACTTGGACTATACTAGTGAGTCTTACTGGATGGAAATACTGTGAATGACTTAATGGACTGAATGACAATGCTTAAACTCTAACTGGATTAAAAACTATTTAAACTACAAACAGTGTTTGTGTTCAGTGTGTATACTCTGGGGCCCTTCCGCTCTCCTTTGGTTGCCTGGCTTGACTACTGCTGCAATACTCTGCTAGGGGTTAAATCTCCAAACCCTAACAGCTATCACTTCAAATATGGCAGTATTTTGTGGCAGGACAGAAATGCCTCACAGTTAATATGGGAATTATCTCTGTACCAAAAGAGATGATGAAAAGATAGAAAACAATTATCTTGTATTACTATTTCATATTCTTTCCTTTATTTAGCACATTTCATCATATTTAGGCTTTGGGAGACTTCAAATAATTCTGAGACAACTCAGAAAGATTCCAAATGGACATGTTAGAATGTTAGAATACAGAATTCAGAATAACAGTTAAAATACAGAATTCAGAATAACAGAGCTGGAAGGAACCTTGGAGGTCTTCTAGTCCAATCCCCTGCTCAGGCAGGAGACCCTATCCCTTTCTGGACAATATGAAAGTTAGTCAGGTGATCAGATGGCCCATATGATCCTAATAAATACACTTAGTTCAAATGGCAGTATATTTCAATTCGGGTAAAAGGGCATAGATTCAATACTTTACATGCAGTTTGAATTTGAGTATCATATACATTAAAGGTCCCAATGCAAGGTGTTTTAAGACAGCTGTATTTCTATGATATTTATTTTTCCAGTTGAAGTTGCTACTCAAAGGAATACATAGATGGTTCTTTTGAGTAAGAGGGTAGTTGATTGTAACAAATTTTTAACAACAGGAATTACCTCCTTACAAGAAAGTAACACTGAAGAAATTCAAGTTACAAAATGATCTGTGTCTGTTTTTCTCTATCTTGGCAAGATTAAGAAGTATGGACTTCAGTTCCCAGAATTCCCCAGCCAGCACAGCTGGGAGCTGAAGTCCATACCTCTTAATCTTACCAAGGATGGGAAACATTGATCAGTGTATTGCAAATCATTACATCCAAACAGAGAATCATAAATGATTTTTCAAATAGCATAACATCCTTTTATATATTTTGCTTTGTTGGTGGGTGTTGCCCTTAAAAAAAACACAGAATGAAATCCTGTCATTTACATTTCTCCTTTCCTTTTGCTTTAAACAATCTAAGTTACTTCAAATCATATTTATAGCACCAAGACAATTTCCTTATGTATCCAATCACACTTGGCCAATGAAAAATTCTATTCTATTCTATTCTATTCTATTCTATTCTATTCTATTCTATTCTATTCTATTCTATTCTAGCAGAGGTATCAAAATCAATGAGACTGATGTTAACTTTAATGTAATTTCATTTCAAATTTCAAGGTGTTCTTTTGATTACACTTCATTTCCCCATTTTTCAATGCCAGGCTTGTTTTATCTAAATTTGAAAAAGTCAACACTAAATGGGCACATATATTATTTTATATTGTTTCTCATACATGCATTTTATTCTCTAAAAGATCAGATAAACAAAGAGAACCAACCCCTCAAATCAAGAAATCAAATAAAGGTTGATGATTTTGTTGATTGCTCTCAAACATCAGCTAGTGATGTGAAAAGATAATAAACTTGGAAAAATGTCTATGCTTGGCAAAGTTAAATGATGGAAAAGAACACGATAGTGGTAAAATATATCATGAGACTTTGTTCATTCATTTTCCAATGAATGTATGTTTTTAGCAATTTTTGTTTCAAAAATACATATGTCAATAGCCCAACTGCAATTAACAAATGATAATGGCATTTTTCAGGAAATGCAAAGTTGGAAATGCAAACAAAAATGGCTTGCTCCCATGTCTTTATTGCATGCATTTTCTCAAAAACAGATAAATTTTAAATGCTCTCTTAATATCAAGCATATATTTATATTAATCATATTTAGGAAAAAGGATAACATAAAACACCATCTTTACAAAGAACGAGAAGTAACACAAGGCTGTATTAATACAAATATATGTGTCCCAGATTGGATTCTGCTATATTAATAACCATGAATTCATATTACTAAAAGAACAGACATCCTTGTAACATTTCTGTCTAGAAAATTGTGAAAGTGTACTATTCTGTTTCAAAAGACTTACCCTTCAAAATAAGATTATTTATTTATGAAGGGTGCATTTATTGTTCTTGGACATGATTCTGGAATCATAAAATTGCTTGGTTTTCTCCCTCTGAGATTGAAGCTTTTTCGTTTACCTCAGAGGATAGGGGAACTAATGTCTCATCAACCCCTTCACCTCCTACTGGCCACTTGGATTTTTCCCAATATTGGAATTTTAGAGGATCTAGAAATGGGGGGAAATATTACAAATAGGGAGGTATCTCCATAGAACTGGGGACGTCAAACAAAATCAGTGAATGTAAAAATGGGGAGCAGGGGTTGATATAACTTCTTGATTTCCCTTCTTTCCCCTTCTCCCCTCATCAAGAGTTTGGTTTGTTTATCCCCTTTTTTCTTTCCTTCTCATCAATTTCCAGCAGGGCTTCAACAAGCAACAGAATAATAAAATGCACAATGTTACTTTATATGTAGTGGCATTTACATGTAACCCATGACTGGAACATACTGATAGAAGGATACAAACTATTCAAAAAAAACCAAACCCCATAAAAGAGGAGGTGGGGTTGCACTGTATGTAAAAGACCACTATATTATTACAGAAATGCATGAAACTAAAGACGAAAACCTCCTAGAATGCATATTGGTCAATATGAAAGAAAAAATAATAATGACATGGCCATAGGTTTATAGTATAGGTCATGCAATCAAACAGAAAAAATAGATGTCCTTTTTGCTAACCAACTAACAAATATGTGATGACCCGGGGTGTGGCACAAAGGCAATGCATTCAGATAATCAGTAGGAGTCCCTTTATTAGCTCCAACTTTGTCTCCAATGTCCTGGTTACCTTCTGGCTGGAGAAAAACTCTCCCAAGAACAACCATTGGCTGCAGAGAATCAAGTCCAAAATGTGGTCAACAAAATATGTAACTATAAGTCCAGTCAAGGCAAAATGAAGTAATTAGCCTGGCAGGGCAGGAGCAAGAATTCCAGATGTGAAGGCACAGCAACAACTCAACACAGTTGAGAAGATGCCAGGAACACAGATAAGCAAAATCAACACAAGATATACTCACATTTTCTCCCAGCAGCTGCTGCACTCAACATGCATTTCTTTTAAACTCTTTTCCCAGCTGTGGCTAATGAAGGGAATCAAGGCCCTTTCCTCCCCCGTAAGCCACATAATCCACATTGCTCTCTTCTCCGTTCCTCCCTGCATGCCCTAGGATGAAGAGGGGGGGGGGCTGGGTCTTCCTCTGAACTCCCTCTCCCTTGTTCTACTTCTTCCCTGCTCTGCCCAGCCAGACTTTGCCTTTCCCCAGTTTCCTCCACAGCCAGTGAAGCCACATTCCCACTCCCTGTCAACTGTTCATCTTCCTCCTTAGATTCAGACTCTGACAGGGGCATGACACAAATATATGTAGGAAACACACTACAATAGTAATGAGGGACTTCAATTAACCTGACATCAATTGGAAGACTAATTCTGCACCAAGTGAGAAATCAAATAGTTTCCTAACCAACCTAGCTGACAACTCTGTTGTCCAAAAGGTAGAGGAGGGAACTAGAGGGACAGCCACATTGGATTAAATTCTTACAAACAGAGAAGAAGTAATAGAGGGAGTTGAAACTGCACGAACCTTGGATGAGAGTGATCATGTCATATTAGAATTCAACTTAATGCAAACACAAGTAATAGATAATGACACTAGAGTCTTAGATTTTAAAAGAGCTGATTTTAAGTTCTGGGTGGAGGAACTGTAATCACCCAGGTAGTTGTTAATAATAATAATAATAATAATAATAATAATAATAATAATAATAATAATAATAATAATAATAATAATAATAATAATAATAATAATAATAATAATAATAATAATAATAATAATAATAATATTTATTGTTATTGTTATTGTTGTTATTGTTATTATTGTTATTATTGTTATTATTGTTATTATTGTTATTATTGTTATTATTTACAATAATGTCATAACAAAAATACTAAAGCAATATTAAAACATTCAAAATTCAAAAAACTACAATATAGAAATGTGAAAAGCCAGGTTGAAGACACATGTCTGACACATGTTTTCATAAACCAATCTTAGTTACACTGAGAACTATGCAGGAACATGCCTTTTCTTATGGGATAACATTCCTTGAGTGTCAGGATACAGAAGCAGTTGTCCATGATATAAGTATGCATGATGCTGGTGGGATGTATGGCTTGACAGGGAAAATATCTCTTTTTGCTTATAGGGTGCGTAATTGGAAAGACTGCCAAATAAATTAGTCCTGCATTTAACAATGATCAGGAATTCAGTTTGGGTGTTTTAAAGCCAATTTGTTTGAAGCAAATGATAGAATTTTGTCAAAAAAAAAAGGAGGTGAAAAAAAAACCTCTTATACAAACACAGCTGTCCTGCAATAAAATAATGCTATGCTATATATTATCTGTGCCATGACTTTTTCCAAGACTGGAAGTAGTACAGAAATAAATATTCATGGTGAATATCAGATTTAATGAATTTCACAGATTTGCTGGGTGTAAACTCAGCTGTAGCATTCATCAAAAGCAGTATAGTCTGAATAGCATTTGAAAGTTTAGTGAACATATTTATTATGTCATTTCAAAAAGACTGAGGCAAGGAAAATATTGCAGCTGCTGATCATTATCCATGTTATCAAAGTCACTAGTGTTGTCTGTGCATGTAAACAAACTACATAGAAAAGGTGCCACTGGGGCAGTCACTCATTTGCATGAAGGAAACAAAAACAATTTTCTTATTAAGCATGACCATGGGCTGTGTGATTCATGATTCATGACTGTGAAGGCATAGCAATATGAAGGAACCATTTTTTTTTCTATATATGAACTTTTTAATTTTTTAATTTGCTGTTAAAATTAAATTACGTTACATTGACATCTTTCTAGGGTAACTATAAACAGAAAGCAGTGATTTTTTTTCATCCATTTGGGCCACTTCTGAAGCTTGGCAAATCACTTTGCAGGCTGTTCCTCGATCCTCTGAAGATTTGGAAGAAGGGCTGCACAAGAGACCGAAAATTGGAATCAGAAAAAAAAATAAAAAATTCTCTGATATGAATCAAGAAGAGATGTTTCTGCTGGAGCAAAACAACTTCTGTCAGCACAAGCAACACAAACAAGAAACAACCCTTCCATATCTATTAGGAAATGTCAAGGGCTATGCTCTTCCTTAAAATTAATTGCTACACTATAAAATGATGATTACCCAATACAAAATACTGATGTAGATGTAAAGGATTTATTTATGCATGTATGTATTTGCTTATTCTGCTGTCATATTTCCTCAGCACCTGTTTGATATAAAATTAAAATTAACTGTGGAAAGAAATTAAAGTTGTTAAGGAGGAATATGAAAAGACTAAGAACAGATAAGGATATCGGAACAAATAGTAGAAATTGCCAAGTAGAGAAAAAAGCAAAGTAAAGAGAGACAAAGATCTCAGGATCTCAGACCTTGAAGATGGAAATACACACACAGACACACACAGACACACACAGACATACACACACACAGAGAGAGAAAATTAAAAAAAAAAAAACAAGAAAAGATTTCCAAAAGTGCCTCCAGTTCAGAGGGAGATTCTTCAAGTTGGTTTTCTAAAAGTCATCAAAGGACATATGGTGACTAATTCAAAGAAGATCAAAGATGGAAGGAGTATATTGAAATTCTGTACAGTAAAAATATTGACATCCAAGATATGTCAGGAGATATTCTGTATTTACAATAATCTCTACTACTAGATGATATTAGATCAGTAGTCTGGTAATTAGCAAGTCAGAAAAAGCTACAGGTATTGATGGAATAGCTTCAAAAATATGGCAAGGAATAGAAGAACTTGGACAAGACTCTTAGAGAAAACTTTGATTTTTGGAGTTTGGAGAAGACTTTTATTTTGAAGAACACTATTCCTAGCAGGGGGTGGGGGGAGATTATAGAACATATCAATCCAGAGGCTCAAATTACCAGGCTCAAATTGTCGTATCTTGGACAGATTGTGGAAAAATCCAGCTCTATTGAGAAGTCCATATTTCTGGGGAAAACAGTAAAAAAAGAAGACAAGGGTGATCAGCAGCAAAGTGGATGGACTTAATTGATATAGGATATTTTGGAGATAGGTTGGAAATGGATCATCCTATGTAGGTATTAAAGTTGGCACTTTTTTAACGGCATACAATCAATTGATCTTAAATGTATTCCATGTGTTAAAAACTCTCCAGATTGTCAGAGGATTTTTCTTAATCTTGCCTATATAGATACAGGATTGAATCTGGGAACTGGGGCTCTATTTGAAAATAGTATGCTTTTTTCCTTGAGAAACACATTGATGTGTGTTTCAAACAGCTGGGTGAACAAGTCTCTTTGCTCTTCTTCTTCCTACCATATTCCCACAGATGCAGGGTCCACTGTTCAGATCATTGAACACCACTTTGCATGAGCAGTTGCATCTCCAGGGTGCAGGCCCACATCTTGCATGTTTTGGACGTCCGCAAGATTGCCGGCCATTGACTTCTAGTTGTTAGGCTGTCTTGATAAGGGTGGAAGGTACTGCTCTCTGGACATGTCCATACCAGTGGAACTGGCCTTCTCTAATCTTCTCTGTAATTGGTACCACACCAAAATGGTGTTAAATAATGTCATTAGTGATGTGGTCAACAAGGGAGATGTCCAATATCCAATGGAGCATTTGCATTTCCATGGCATGGAGATAGCTTTTGATCCCTATTGTTGCTGCCCAACATTCAGTGCCATACAGTACAATAGAGTGGATTGTCTTGTAAATCTTAGATTTAAGATGGATTGGCATTTGTCTGTCACATAACACACCAGTCAGTTCTCGCCAATGCATCCAAGCTGCATTCACCCTTGCTTGCACCTCATCATTGAAAGTCTCCTTATTAAAAGGTAAAAAATAACAGTCATTGTAATACACCTACACAGAGGCACATACTGTATATAAAGATCATCTTCCAAAATTGTTAAATGACTTTTACAAGCCTTATAACCTCACACTTGTATTTTACCTAGCCTTCCTATTAAAGCATGTTTTTGAGATCAAGAATGTGATTGTTTTAAAATTTATCTGGAATACTGTACTGATTCATATATATCATGCTTAAACTTAAAGAGCAAGTGGCTTTATTTGCAGAAATGCAAAGCATGATTATTTCTATTCTTGTTAAGGTTTTGTGGCTTATAGTGCAAATTCAGCCATCTTGGTTAGTTTACAACTCCAGGTATTATGCAAATCCACACAGTGAGTTAATTCTGTAACCAGACTGAAAGTATTGCATAACAGAATCATTGTATAATCATAATGTTCTTTTAATATTGATCTTCATTCTTGTTCTTGTTTCTCTTGGTTGTTTCATTTATTAAATGTTCAAAAATTATGTATAATAAGAAAGACCCCAATGGAAATTAGTCGAAATGTCGAATGATGCACATTCATTAACAAAAAATATATCTCACAAGGTGATAGTAAGAAATGAATAAAAATGCATTGCTTTAAAAAAGATTGAAACTAGTTTCAGTATAACTCTAAATTTGTAATAGCTTAGTTGTTCTTAATTACATCAATGAAATCTCTAAAGAGAAGTAGAAACTGTTCCAATCTTTAAGTTGCATGCTGCTTTCTAAAATGATGTATAAGATAAACCTGACGTATGAAGTTTATAGGTCCAAATGGCATTTCTATATGCGTAACTGAGTATCATGCCAAAAAGCCAAAGAGATGGGCACTAAGCACTGTAAGTATGCATGCAAAGTCATCCATAATTTAAATTTGCTTTCAGTTTCCTTGTTATACTTTCTCCTTAAAACATTCAAGAATATTAAAACTTTTATAAATGTTCTCTCATACATTATTAAAGACCAACATCCTGTCAGTTCAAAATGATAATTTTAGAATAACCTTAACTGACCACCCTGGAATACCTGTGACAGTTTCTGTTCTGTGAAATTCCTTGACATGAAATTTTTTATGTAGGTTTGTGTGTTTTCAAATATATCATTAAAGATAGAATATGCATCTCTGATGAATAATTAACATTTTAAGAAGTTTCATATTTTTAGCAAATCTTGGAATACTTATGCTGAAACCTTAATGGTTTAAAATTCTGGAGCTTGATTAGAAACTGTTGATGTCAAACTTCATAACATCTGGTGCCTCCTTTTTTATAAGTTCATATGGATACAAGAATAACAATTTATCTGAACACAAATCATCAAATAAGCATTGAAGCTTCTTGTCAGGAGTTCTATATGTTTAAAGTTATATAAGTAAAGCCTTTTCATCAAGACTTTGAAAATAATTATCATCTTCTGCTCATTTAAACAACCACACCCTGGAAGGGAGGGTAAATATATATCATTCTCTCTCTTTTATAGCAAGAACATTAAAAAATACAGGATGTGATGGATTTTCTGACAAATAGTCAAAACAACACAGGTAGAATTTCTTTCCACTTGTTAATTCACTTTAATTCTTATTCAAAATCCATTGTGAAATAACTATCTGGGGAACAATTGATTTGGAAACAAAACCTCCAAAATGAAGAATGATGTCCTGAATCTTCTCCTGGGTTATTTATTGCTACCAAATCCTACATTCTAAAACACATTGTTATTGTAATCCAGAGAAGTACTAATTCTAACAAAGATCCATATATTAGTTTATGTGTTAATAATATTGTTGAGTGGAAAAAAATGGTTGTTTTACATCATTGCACCAAAACCAATTGCTATCTAAAAAACCATTAAATGCATGAATCTATAATCAATACCATGGTGGTCACTTTCTTCCTAAAAATCCTCCATAGCAACTCTGTCTTTATAGTTTCAAGACAACCACCAAAGAGGTTATCAGAGGAAGATTATTTTATAATATGGTAGCTGCAATTCCAAAAAAAACAAAAACCCTCTCCCTACCTCACCAACCTGAGAGAGCTTAAATATATTGATGGGAATACAATGGACAAACTCAGAAGGCCAGTTCTGCACATTAAAAATGGCTTTCTAAGTACCTCAGTGCCACAGTAAATGCTATGGACCAGAACCAGAACCAGAACCAGAACTTTGAATTGTGCCCTGAAACTTGGTAACCAATACAATGACTATAAAATATATTTTATTTGATTTCTGAATAGAATAGAATAGAATAGAATAGAATAGAATAGAATAGAATAGAATAGAATAGAATAGAATAGAATAGAATAGAATAATAGAATAGAATAGAATAGAATAGAATAGAATAGAATAGAATAGAATAGAATAGAATAGAATAGAATAGAATAGAATAGAATTCTTTATTGGCCAAGTATGATTGGACACACAAGGAATTTGTCTTGGTGCAAATGTTCTCAGTGTACATAAAAGAAAAGATATATTCATCAAGAGTCAAGAATCATAAGATACAACACTTAGTGATAGTCATAGGGTACAATAAGCAATCAAATCATAGTAGGAAACAGTCAATAAATCGTAAGGATACAAGCAACAAAGTTACAAGTGGGAGGGGATGGGCGATAAGGAGTGATGAGAAGATTAATAGTAATGGAAATTGTTGGACAGTGTTGGGGGAATTATTTGTTTAGCAGAATGATGGTGTTCGGGAAAACACTGTTCTTGTGTCTAGTTGTTCTGGTGTGCAGTGCTCTATAGCGTCGTTTTGAGGGAAGGAGTTGAAACAGTTTATGTCCGGGATGTGAGGGGTCTGTAAATATTTTCACAGCCCTCTTTATGACTTATTCAGTATACAGGTCCTCGACTGAAGGCAAGTTGGTAGTAATAATATATGTGCTTCCACATTTTGTATCTGTTGCAGTTTCTGGGTGGTTTTCAAAAGCAGCCTCATGAATTGTGCATTGCATAAACCAAACAAGTGATCATCAGGTTATGGTGACAAGAACCTCCAGCTACAGAGAGAACCCAAAACAGAGTAATATTCATAATATTCATTGATAAATACAGGCCTCAGTAAGCATGCATTTTTAAAATCTATTTATGGAGGAACAAATGGTATTATTGATTTATGCTTAAGCAGCAGGTGTGGTTGCTAATTAACAGACTTTAAGTAAACATGGCATGTCTTTTTTGTATCACAATTTTAATCTACATCTAAATTTCAAAACTAATTGGTACTTAGTGGAGGAAAACACACTTTAAGGAGACAATACACTATATGTTAATATCATTTTTCTAGGAAAGTTTCCTACTCTTCTTATTCCTAGGGGGAAAAACTCATCGCTTATTCAAAGGCGTGGTTGCAGAAATGGCACAGAGAACAATCTTATGTTTTCTTTCTTGCCTTTCAAATGATTTCTAAAAATTTCCCTCATTGAAAATAGGGGATGCAGCAATAAAGATGTTCATGCCAAAGGAGAGAATTGTTTATTATTTGTGAAAGATGCCTGCAGTCATTTTAATATGACTTTTCAACTGGAAACTGCCTTTAAATGATTCCTTTCAAAGTTCCTTTGGCTTCATTCACAGCAGACTTCCACCCTTTTCTTGGCATAATAGTTTGCCTGTGCTTAAGTTAGCAGACGTGATATACATGTATTTATGTATTTATTTATTTCTCAGATGGGTACACCACTTCAAACCTGAGTGGTTTTACAAGGAAAAAACAAGAGATTAAAAAAAACAAAGCAACTACAATTCCATAATGAGAGTGAGATGGATCCTATCTAAATTAAATGAATTAATATATAAATAAATGAAAATGCCATCTAGGACCAAACTAACATCCCCTTATTGTATCCCCATATTTTTACAACTCTGCTGAAACTCATCAGGGAGGAAAGCATGCTCACAAGGTGTGTCATAAAAGGAGGAACCTTCCATATGGAGGCCTGATTACAGGGTCACCTTAGATGAAATTCCCTCAGTATCCCTTTGCTTTCCCTAATACACCAAAGGACCGGAGGTTGCCTTTTAGGTTCAGCGTTTATTCAGCTGAACAAATACGGGCTCCTCTAACAGAGAGGAAGCCCTGACCACACAAAGATTCTTATATTTATACTTGTCTTATACTCCAACCAGCTCAGCTGGCACACAAGAGATACAGGAATCACCCAGAAAGTTTGGCACATAGTAGATAAGATATCAAGATGTTCCTGGCACAAAGGGAGGTTCTTTAGGGACATCGGGTGGACCCTGATGTTCCAGGATATTAGGTGTTTTCTTGGGGACTTTCAACAGCCTTGCAGGTGCCTAGAGATATTTATTTATTTTATTCATTTATTGGAATTTGTCAAACACAAATGAGAACAAGAATAAGAGAATAAAGCCCTTCCGGTTTGAGTTCCTTGGGCGACAGACAGAAATCCACGATCATGCATGGTTTCGGTCTGGGCTCGCCGCTGGAGTGCCCTGAGCCGGCTGGTTTTGGGGCTAAGCCACCCCATAGAGGTGGTGAAGAGGGGGGAGACTGTCAGCAGGGTTGAGGAGAGCCGCATCTCTCCTCCTCAGCTGGCCATTACTCCCTTTCCCGAAGGCGGTTGCAGCGGTAGTCAGAAATGGCCACCTCAAAGAAGAACTCGATTGGAAAAGAATGTGCAGGAGGAAGATAAGAAGTGAAAGTTTTGGCTGACCAGGTTAAATTGCAAAAGCAACAACTAAGGTACCCTGGAATTTAAATTTACAAAAAAATAACATCGCTCCCAAAGAAGAGTCGGAAGCAGCGAAGGAAAGTGAAAAGGGAAAGGTTTGGGTTTTTTTTTCTTCTCTCCCTTTCCCTATACTGACAACTAAGAGACTTAAATAAGAAATCGGAAAAATCCGCTTTGACATCAACAGGCAATTAAGCTGAAAATAAAACAAAATGTCAAAGGGATAATAAAGATTTCTGGACACTAATTTTTTTTTTCATAAGCAGGAAGGCAGAGAAAAAGAATAAAAGGGCAGGATCTGGAAAGAGGAAGGAGACTGCCTGGAATTAAAAAGAATCTACAGTAAAACTTCAACAAGACTTCTAAAAGATACATTTTAACTGAAACTTTGTAACTAAACAGTAGAACAGAGAAAGTGAAAAAAAAGAGCAAAAAGAAACAGCTTGAGTGTATTTGGATTACTCGGTGATCTTTGGATTCTTGGTTATTGCATTTGAATGACTAAAATTAATCGGGTGGTTGTTTAAAAATTTATACAATGGCACTACTTCTGGATGCATTGAAAATGGAACTTAAAAAGTATAAAGAAGATGCACAAGAAGGGAGAGGTTCTTTTGGCTTCGTTTTTCAATTCTTAGAAATGGAGATTTGGAACTATGAGAAACAACAAGAAACGTCTGCAAAACAAGAAGACTGGGACAAAGAAGAAGCCATCTTCAATGAACAAGTAATTCTATGTGGGGAAGAAAAAGGAAAGAGGGGAAAGAGAATGGAGAATTTAAGACTTAAAAAAACAACCAAAGAAAAGAAAAATAATTCGAAAAATAAGTATAATACTGGAAAGCAACAGAAGAGGGGAATACAGAAGAGAGAAATAGAGGTAGAGAGACAAGGGGGTAAAAAGGGGAGAGAGAAGAAGAGAGGGAAGAAGGAAAGGAAAAGAAGTTACAAAGGACTGGAACAAGATATAGAGAAACAGGACCTATTTAGAGATAATGGGTGAAAATTTAACTGAAAAAGGGATTCTGTAAAGGTACATAAGATTGTATTGTTATATTAGTAATATAAATAACTTTAGAAAATTGGAAACAATGTATGATTAAAATGAGGGATAAAATAGTTAGTGTAATTTAGTGAAATGTTTGTTAATAAAATAAGTGAAATAAAATAAATGAGAAAATTGAATTTGGAAGGGACGGAAACAGTTTAATTAGTTAATGTTTTATAAAATATAACTGAAGGGGGGGAATTAATTATGGAAAGCTTATAATTGTTCCCATAGAAGTATGATATTTAATTGAAAAGTAATGTTAAAGAAGTTAAGATTTTAATGAATATTAACATTAATGACAGAATTGAATTGGAATGGAATATGTTGTTTTAATTACATATATTTATATATTTTTTCTTTTTTTAAGAATGTAGTGTGTATTTTAAGAACGTATCAAGCAGAATCCGAATGGAAGTTATGTATTATATTGAATGTTATAACTTTAGGGTATATATTGAAGCTTAAATAAGAGTTAAATGGATAAACTTAAAAGATATAAAGGCATCATACTCCAATCAGTAACTACAGGAGAAACTTTGTTTAATGAGAAAAGATAATAGATAATTGAAACAGGACAGACAAAAAATATAAATATAATGATTTGAATTGAGATGAGATAATTAAAATAAAATTGAGAAAATTAAAAGAGGGGAGAAGCTATGCAGAAAATGTAAAACAGTAATAAGATATGGAATAGAACATAAAAATGAGCATGAAATTGAATTTGTGTCTGTACAAAGAAATGTAACCCGGGATTACGCTACTTTCAAAAAAGACGTTTTATTTGTATTTTTTTTGTGAAAACTCAAATAAAATTTAAAAAAAAAAAAAAAAAAGAATAAGAGAATAAAAATACAATGACAGGGACGATAGGCACATTAGTGCACTTATGAATGCCCCCTCTACTGACCACTTAAATATGAAGTAAGGCCAATGGAAGTCAGTTGTGAGAGGGGTACCATCTGTACATATCCATAATCCAGGTTCTCCCCAGAATCAGGGTCAACATAATCAGATTCATTTTGGAGCAGGCAGACTTGACGATATCTAGGTCACAAGCTATATAAAGCTTTAACAATAATGTCCAGCATTTTGAAATTATACCCAGAAACCGGTAGTCAATGCAGCTTCTAGAAGAGAGGTGTTATATGGGTAAATACACTGATAGATACAAACTGCAACAGTTTTAGCTACTGGACAGTTTCAAGGCCAACTCTAAAGAAGTGAATTGCAATAGTCCATTTTGAGTGGATGAGGGCATAAGTTACTTATAGCATGCATCTTGACTCTAGAAAGGACAAAACTGGATTATTAAGTGCAATTGTATGAAGGATCTTCTGGCCAGAACTTTCATCTACAGGATCACAAATCCTTAGGGAACTGTGGATTGCAGCTGATTATATTTCTCAGGCCCTTAAAAACCTGGTCACTCTCACAGGCCTTGAAGTAAAGTGTTTGTAGAGTTCTGGATGTTTGGTTGTTGTGCAGATTGGAGGTAAAGTAAAGGAGTCCCTGAAGATTTTACTTTGCTAGTTGTTGCTGACAACAACTCATCTCCGTTTCAAGGTCATTGAGCCAGTGCTATCTGAAGACATTTCCATGGTCATGTGGCCAGCACAACATTATGGAGAACTGTTACCTTCCCATCAAAGTGGTACCTATTTATCTACTCACAGTTGCATGCTTTTGAACTGCTAAATTGGCTTGACCTGGGATGAGGACTGGAGCTCACCCCATCACATGGAGTTCAGGTCTTGAACCTAGGCTTCTGGCTTTCCAACTGACAAGCCCAACATCTTAACTACTCAGCCACTGTGCCACCTAGCAGATTGGAGGGAGGAAAAAAAAAAGAGGTCTCTCCAGGTGTGGGCTTCAAAATTTTTAGCAAAGAGTTCTCTGCCCAGTTGCTGGGTAGGTGTGACCATGGTGGGTGTGGCCTAGTCAGTCTCATGCATCTCGGCGGGGGGGGGTTACTCTCCCCCACTCCAGACGCTTTCCTTGAGCCTCCGGGAGAGTAAAAACAGCCTTCCCAGGCTCCTCAAGCTCTCTGGAAGTCAAAACAGGCCCATTTCCTGCCTCCTTGAACTTCTGGGAGGCCCATTTTTTGCCATCCCCAAGCCTCCATGCACACCCTACACTTACCTGCATCCAAAATGGACATGTGGGGACTACTGGGAGGGATGGGGCACATGTGCAGGGCAGGAGTGGGATTTGGGGGTTTTCTGAACTGCACAGAATCTTAGTTAGGGGCTCTCCTGAACCCCTGTGACCCCCCCAGCAGCCCACCCCTGGGTCTCTCTAGGTGAGGGGAGAAATCTGGATTGCTGTTAAGGAACAAGTGTAGCTTTAGCTTCAGAAATAAAATATGGAGTTGTTTGACACTCATACTCCTGCTGGGGAAAATTAAAAAAAAAATCAAAATATTAGTTAAATTGAATTGAAACATTGGAAAGGAAGTTCAATATGTAATTTTCTGGCCCTGGCTATTGTAAGTCACAAAGGATTTGTTATTTTTTAGTGCAGTTTTGAAGTACAGGAACTATGATCTTTTGAAAGACTTCCCTGCTTAAGCAGAAAAATGAAAGTGTGTGGTCATTTCCCATGATTTACTCAAAGGAGTGTTTTTCTTTGCTGTTCTACATTATGCACTTGTATTTATTCTTTCCCTATCCAGTAAACAGCCTAATTAAAATGGACATGATTGTGAATCTATACAAAATGTTTTATTTGATATTTGTTCTGTTTTCTTTTATAAATGAGTTTTATCATACAGTTGAAAATTGTGTTAAAGTCATGATGGAAATTGTGGTGAAGCAAGGACTTTCTTCTCCATCATCACTCCAAACCCTTTTGGCAAGTAAACAGCAGCTTTATAAAAAAGTTTCCAAAAAAAAAAAAAAAAAAACAAGCTGTATTTTGCTGAATCAATTGTTTTTGAATAAATGGTAAAACTATCAGCAAAGTTCTAAGAAATAAAAAATATTTCTGGTTGGTGAAAAAATATTTTCAATAATCTTAATTACCACTCTTTTTAATACTGTTGAAATATCATAAAACATGATAATATTATTCTCCTAACAGAGATAGAGAGAGAGAGAGAGAGAGAGAGAGGGAGAGGGAGAGGAAACATACCCACACCCACCAATAATTGCTCTGCTGTCATTTACAATTCTCTGAAAATAAATATGGCAAAATTTTGAATATGTAACCAGGATCTTTAAAAGCTAGCATATTGTTCTTCTTTAGTTACCTAGTATAGGCAATCAACTATATATAGAGTTGTGGACAACCTAAAATTATTGGCCATGGTTCCCTATACCCTCAAGTAGAAATTGGCCAGTTTATCACTGGTGCCCTATCCCAAATCATTTCCAAATGACAATGCTTGATTTTTTTTTTCCTCTCAAGGATGGAGAACAATAGACCTGATTTTCTGGAAGAGTTAAACATTTGTGAAGCAGGATGCATCTATTAACAGCTTCCTCAGAACCTCCCAAATTAAATCCAAAATGTTCATCTCTGCCAGTCTATTCTAATTCCCAAGCCATCAGATCTGATCCTGGTGAAGCAAATCACAGCAAGTACAACTTGTAGGTCAGAAATGATATTGTGCTTTGCTATATAGCATAATTTGAAACTGCAAATAAGCATATATTAATATATTTTGCAAAGAAAAGGAGCTACTGTATATTAAAAATGGGACAGGTAAACAAAGGAGGAAGCAAATCAAATAAGGAGATGAGAATTTTAATTGAAATTCAAGAAAAAGTATGTAGGAAAGAATGAATTAAATATATTCACATTGTAACAGTCTTTATTACAGACTGAAACATGATTTCATAATAAATTGGATTTTGAGATATAGGAGTTCTCTATAGTATGTAGTACTTATACTGTAGAATTTTTGTGACTCTGAAACAACTTGCCCAGTGGTGGTATTTAGCAGGTTCTGACCAGTTCTGGAGAACTGGTAGCGGAAATTTTGAGTAGTTCAGAGAACTGGCAAATTGCACCTCTGAGTGGTGATTTTACAGTATCCTTCCTCTGCCACGCCCACCACGCCATGCCCACAGAAGCTGTAGTAAAACAATTTGAATACCACAACTGAACCTGCCACTTATTGCCACAAATGTAAGGTTGTAGTAGTACTTAAACACTTAGAGACCAAAGCAACAGGTAAACAGAATTATTCCTTAGCTGAAGAAAAAGGATGAATTTTTATCAGATCAAAGAATGAAGTTACCAGTGGGCCACCATGATACTCCAAATCAAGAGAAATGGAAGTTGTTCTGCATCAGAAGATCTCAGAAATGGTTTTCAGGTTGTTATAGAAGAAACAGAGGCTAAGGTAAAGAAAAAGAGGTGATGTAAAACAGGGGTCAAAAGAGGTGAAATCCTGAAGGACAGAGGGGATGCGAGGTGCCCTTCAAATGAAGAGAGCTGCTGGCTGGTGATTTATTCTTTTCAGTAATGAAAATTGATACATGCTGATAGGATCCAACAGCTTCTGAAATGTGCTTGTCGGAAACAAGGATTAGGAATGTGATAGAACAACTTCAAAAATGTATTAGTCCACTGACAATTGTCTTTTCCTGCTACATGTGGGGATAAACATTACTGTTACAATTATATTATCTGATTTGATATTTGAGACTGAGGATACAGTCTCATAGGATAATGGTTCTCTGTGGGTTTGGGTGCTGGGAGATCGAAAGTTACTTCTTTAAATATTTCTTTTTCCTTTCGCTTATTTTCTTTTCCTGTTTTTTTTCTTTCTGTACACCTTTTATTTTTTCTCTCTAGGTTTAGTTTATTCTAAATGTATTTACAAATAAATAAAACTTTAGTGATGATTTAGCTATACATATGTCCATGATTCATCCCTATCCCAAACTTACCTCTGGGTCTTTGCTGAATTATAATTCCCATCAGTCCTCGGTCACACAAAATGAAGAGTGGAAATGGGTGTCAGCCAATAAGAGATGTGGCATTTTTAGGGAAGTGAACCTGCCTAGAGAAGAAAGATTGAAGGGAGCATGAAGAGGGAAGAGGAAAGGAAGAGTTCCTTACTGAATGGGAAAAGCTTGTGTTGCTGGTAAGGAACAAGCTACAGTTTTTACCTTCAAGTAGAAAAGAAAAGTATGAGACAATTCTGACAGCCATGTTGACTTCTTGAAAGGATAACAAGAACAGTCACCTCTAAAATTCTTAGTTTCCAACAGGGGTTGCAATACTGTCTATAGGAAGATCATCATTTCATTCTGTAGTCTTGTCTATTTTAGACCTTTTCCTGAAACTGGGTAAGATTCTTGACTTATCTCAGGTTTTCCTCAACTTCTAACTTTCTTAGTATGCTTTCTCTAGTATTTGCACATTTGATCCTGAATAGTAGAACCTGAGTCTCTGGACTTATGGACAAAAAGATTATACATTTTCTGCTTTGCAGTAAGATAGATAGCCCCAAACTCCACTCTCATCCTGACTTCATTGAAATGATCTAGATTCTAGAATAATTATCTAGATTATGAACCACATTAGAGAGCCCTGTGCACTCTGAATCCAATCAAACTTTTGAGAGTGTTGTACACACAAAATGGCAAGTGGATAGGGCATCTTGTATGGTGCAGTCCATAGAAGAAATGTAGGCTAAAATATTTATTATGTAACTATTAATAATAATGTATTACACAGAAAAAAGGACATTTCAGTTGGCATATTCTTGTATTATTCAGCATGTTTCCTTTGAACTTTATCCCTTTGTTTTCAGCCTCTAGTAATTTCCTGGGACAAAGCTTTACTTTGTTCAAATATCCCCTTGATTACTTTTGTATAGTTGACTGTTTCCCCCCTCCCCCCCCCAAAAAAATTCTAAAGTTTCCCTTTGGCTGATCCTGATTGATGCACTAACATTTTCCAGTGTTGAAAAAAAACTCATTTCTTCAAATTTGAGAAACATGTTTTGTAAGGAGAGCTGCTTTTAATGTCCCTATGTGTCAACCAAGAAAGGAGTTTTCCTTTCCTTGAAATAAATCTCAGGCTGCAGCAGTGCTTCATTTGATTTTTACTGTTAATATAATCCATCAGTCATCCCCTCATGCTCAAGAGCTGGGGCAAACTGTTAACTGCATGTATGAGTAGAATAATTAAAAGCTGCTGTGTGAGTAATATTCTGTATGAGTTCCCTTTTAAGGAAAATATATGACACTCTACGAGAAACAAAACCTAAATTAATATTAAAGCTCTGAATGCTTATGAGCAAGTTTCCTGAAGTCATACCCATATAAAATGTGTGATTTTGAGGTTAATGGTGGATTGAAGATTACAAAGATTGTATACAAGCATATAATGGCAGATAAACTAACCCTTTTTCATTCAGTACTTCCAGTGCAATATATGGCTAATGGCTTGTTTTAGATCAGTAGCATTGTGGCCTCAGTAAACTTGGGAGTAGATCACTGATGTTCATTAGTAATGGTGGACAAATTTCTTGAAGTAATATTCTACTAGCTAGATGACCAATCTACAGCTTTAATGTGGAGCCTCAGTGAAGAGCACCTGAATATAGCATCTTAAATCCTATACCTTCAGAACAGGTAGCCCTCAACTTACAACAGTTCATTTTGTGATCGTTCAAAGTTACAACAGCACTGATTTTTTTTTTACCTATGACCATTTTTCACACCTATGACCTGTGTAGCATCCCCATGATCATGTGATCAAAATTCAAATGTTTGGCAACTGGTTCATACTTATGATCATTCCTTTATCCCAGGGTCATGTAATCCCCTTTTGCAATCATACATTGCAATGTCCTACCTGTCAATGAATACTTCAGCTTCAACCATAACAACTCAAGAGCACACAATAGATACAAACTCAAGGTTAACTGCACCAAACTTGATTGCAGGAAATACGACTTCGGCAACAGAGTGGTCAATGTCTGGAATACTCTACCTGACTCTGTAGTTTCTTCCCCAAACCCCAAAAACTTTAACCTTAGACTGTCTACTATTGACCTCACCCCTTTCCTAAGAGGTCTGTTGGGGGTGTGCATAAGCGCACCAACGTGCCTACCGTCCCTGTCCTATTGTTTCTTTTATTTTTCTTATATGTACCCATTTCATGTATTCATAACTATGTTTTTACTTATACCTTGTTTTGTATATTATCTTGTAAGTGATTGACAAATCAAATAAAATAAAAAAAAATAAAAAATAAAATAAAATAAACCTTTTGACAAAGCAAAATCCCTGGGGAAGCCTAGTTCACTTAACAACCATGTTGCTAACTGATCAACTGCAGTGATTTACTTAACAACTGTGGCAAGAAAGGTTGTAAAATGGGGCAAAGCTCATTTAACAAATGTCTCACTTAACAACAGAAAGTTTGGAGTCAATTGTAGTCATAAATCCAGGATTATTTGTAATTTAGGCTTATGTTCTGGGATGTCTCAGAATGCCAGACTCTAGTTTTATTGCCAGAAGTCAATCATTTGTGCAGCTTTGAATAATGGTATACACTTTTCTTTCACATAAACATTCAAGGTATCCTGTCATAGCTTCTTCCCAGGAAGATATATAACAAAATAAATATAAATTGGACCATGGTATGTTTGGTTGTTTTTCTCATTTTCTGAAATCC